>NC_133937.1:39553320-39613320 GCF_031877795.1 Strix aluco | reverse complement strand
CATGTCTTTCTACTGGAAAAACATTTGTTTTACACAATTTTTTTAAGCTACCTATTCTGTTCGTTCTTTGCTCAAAACATGGTGGTTTCATATGCTTTTCTGACAGGAAACATACAGGGTCTCTTATGAGATGTAGCAAGAAAAGGTGAGGAGCGATGATTTTTCAAATCTGGCTCCTTTAACACAGATGGTAAACACCTTACTGTGGAAAAACAATATTATCATTAGCCACAAGATATTCAGAACTTGTTAATTTCTTATTAAAAAAATAAGCACCTGTATTCTAAGATCTTCTATTGTGTGGGTGATATGAGTAGTGTGATGCCAGGAGCAGAAGAAAGACTGGATATCACCCCAAATTTTGTGTGTGCAGGCAATATTTATTTAAACGTCATTATATACTTTTAAATATCTAATGATCCCACTATGAGCTGTGTCACATGTCTTTAAAGGATTTTAGCACCTCGTCTAACAAGGTAGTGACAGAACTGATTTTCTACCAGACGCTCTTATTTAGGTGACAAGGGAACAGGTGAGCAAAAACAGCATCTTGGTTGAAATTGTCTTTCTTTTTCCTTCCCAGACTCACTCAGGAAATCTGAATCAGCATAAAACGGGATGTATTGAACCATGCCTATTATCCCCACTAGATAAGAAAGGCCACAAAGGATTTAATTTCATTTGGCTCTTGGTTAATTTGGGAAACAGATGGAGTGCTACATCTTTCTCAAAGACTAAGGTCTAATGTAGCCCTATGGCGTTATCTATCTGACTAGAGTGAGGCTCTGTATTTTGAAGACCGTTCCCAGGTCAAACTGTACCATAATGCAGTGATATATCCTTGAAAAAGCACTTACTAGGGTGTTATACAGATTTCATTCAACTTGGAATTTGGACCCTGTCACTTCATTTCGCTCATTTTGAAACACAAGGCAAAATGCAAATTTCTAGAGAAGAAACATAATCAGAATATTCTGAAACTGTTCTCAACTGTTAAAATTTTGGAACATTCTTATTATTGATAAGTATATATTTACAACCATCTTTAATTTTTACAGGATTTCTGATATTTACCTGACATTATTTTTTCCATTTAAATCCCTTTTTATATGACCTTCATGGAAAAACACACAAGCCAAAACGTATGATTCAAAAAAACCTATGACAGAATAACATAAAACCTCCAAAACCATTGTGAGATTTTTTTTCCACTCATTTAAACTATTCCTTTGCTGAGAATGTCTCCAACCTGGAGTGAATTTTTATGGACAAGCTATATGAAAATGGGGGTTTTAAATAGTTACAACTCCCCTAACAATAACGACACGAACACTGACGCTGTAATAAATCACAGAGGCACAGCCACATTTGCTGTTGCTGGAGGCGTGGGAGACCCTTCGATTTAGTGGCGCTGCTTGTCCTCACTCAGCTCACTGGATCCAAATGAGGAAGAGAAGAAGAGAGGAGGGGATGGAGAAGTAGGAATCCAAACTGTTCAGGCCCCCCAGAAGAGCTGAGGAAGCACAAACTGAACAACATCTGCAGTAAGTACACACTCGCATAAGTCTGACATTTTCTTTATTGACAACATGAGTTTGTCTCAAATTTTCATGTGCTATGATGAGTGGGTAACTCTTAAGGGGGTGAGAGTAGTGAAGGGGAGGACTTGAATTTGCGCTCTAGGTTAAAGTAGTAATCATGGTTACTGGGAAAGGTAGCCACCCCAGGGATTTCAGAAATCCATCCCTTTTGGTTGCATTCCCAAACTGCCTCAACTTGTTTTCCGAACTGCTTACTGAGGTTTGCAGGTCCCCCATGTCATATTCACAAGAGTTTTGCAGGCAGCTGCTTTTGATGCACCCCTTCATAGAACAGTGAGATGCAACATCTTTGTTCGGTGTGGCTACCAAACCCTTGGCAAAGCATCATCAAGACATCAGTGGTCACCCCTCTCCAATAAAAGGGACCCTCAAAGGTGTGGGAAGCATCATGTATAAGAAAGAATAAAAGCAAGTTCTCCCATCACTCATAATAGCACAAGCAAAGAACAAGGAAAATCTGTGAACTGGACAAGGGAACAAATAAGTCTTTTATTTTAAACCCCAAACTCTATACTTCATAGCGAAATGGAAGACTTTGTCTTTTTCCACATTCAGGCCAGAAATCAAGTGATTCCCAGTATGGATCTCCTTTGTAAAGTGCTTATCAGACAAGAAGGGTGTTGAGCTATTAGCCCAGATTTCTCCATAAATAATAAAAAATCTCTAGAAATATTATCTCTGGGTTGCATCAGGCAAGAAGCATGAGAATCAAGGGGATCTCCTGCAAAGTGTTCAACTTGGCAACGTGCAGGGTTTCTAAGAGGACCAACAAATGTATTATCCCCTCTCTTGTCTTGTGTCCCAGCAAAATTCAGAAAGCTACCTTCCCCCGGGACAGGGGATGAAGCACTCTTCCTAAGCTCCTGATAAATCTGCTGCCTACCTGGAAACACAGGCAGGATGTTACCAGAAGTGTCTTTATTATGTAAATGGGCAAAGCTTTGATACAAGTTGGCAAAACAATAATTATTCAGCTAGGTTGATTCTCTGCAAATCTGTTTCAACGTCAAGCCTGAGACACTGAGCCGAGGGATAAGAAGCACTGAGGAAGGTGCCTCTCTGCTTGTACTAAGGATGTGTAGTGTCCTTAGGCCAACTGCTGCCATGCCAGTGGGCTATGGAGGGAGTGGAAAGGCATTTGTGTTATTTAGAGTATCTCCAAAAGATTTACTCATCCTACAGAAAATCTGCAACTGTGGGAAGAAGCCCCAGCAATTTGATATCTTCTGTGAAATTTGGTTGAAATTGTACGACAGGTTAAAAAGGTTCCTGGAAGGACTGACAGACCGACAGATGCTCCTACAGAGCATGCAATTGTTTAAGCCTCATTTCACTTGGAAACCAGGTTAAAGACAAGCAAACGGTGAAGCACAAGCAACAGGCAACCACCCCCCTCCTGAAGTGCAGAAATAATGCTGTGAAAAAGCACACAATCCTGTGGCTGCAACATCTGATCATCTTTCCCTTTTTATTTTTCCCATTACTGCTTGTTGGTTATGACAGCCATGTCTTTTATACATTTAAAGGGTGAAAACCTTCACTTCTGTGTTTGTTTGTGAAGCACCCACTGCATGGTAGGTGCTAAACAAATAAAATATTAAACAACAGCCAAATGTGCTCAAAGCTGGAGAAACGCAGTTTATTCTTAGCAATCCTGTCCTTGAAAATCACCTTTTGCCCTGGTGGAAAAATCCTCACACCCCATTTTTCAAGCCTATCAAGAGCAAGACTTGCTCCGGCTGGTTTTGCCAGGAATCCCAATTTTCTCACTGCCGCCCATTCAAAGCCTGTGTGAGGGGAGGGGAGGCTCTGCCAGCTGAGGCTGGAGGGGAGCGGAGCGCAGGTGGTCCCTGTTACGGGCGAGCATCCCCTCCTGCCCCTGCCCTTGCAGAGGGATGGGACGCGTGCCAAAATATTTTATGTTGTTAGTGCTTGGCAAGGTGCACCCCTGCATTGCAAGAGGCAAGCTGTTGCTGGCCGAAGGGTATCCAGTCTCCGCAGGACTCTGCAAAGTCACTGCATTTTTAGATGTGCAGGGGGAAGAATGAGTTCCAGTTGTGGGTTGTCTGACTTAAATTCTTCTCTTTGCACAGTGTAACAGCACAAGAACTGATGAAATCGGATTTGCATGGGCATTCTGGAAGCTTTATTTGGAACCCGCTGATGACACAAGGGAGACAAGTTTGCTTATAGTTCCTAAACAACAAAGTCCCTTCATCACTCTAAGCTGGAAAAGCCCTTATTTTTATCTCCAGATGGTCCAAAATTCAAGTCTAGTATTAACCAGACCAAGGCTTTGACATTATATTCTAACTTTGTATGTAGCAGGGGCAAGGCTATACGGGGACTATCGAAACTGTAGAGGAACTGCACTCAGCTCACAAATATCTAAAAGGCCGATGTTCACCTTCACTAATAAATGCTGGTCAATTTTTACAGCACAGTCCTGCAAGATTTCACAAGTGCTTTAAATTGCTAAGCTCCAACGTGTATTTGTAGAACCAGAGAAAAATCAATCAATTGTAATAACAAATGAAAGAGTTATTTTTAAGAATTAACACGCATGTGATTCACCCAACGTTTAGAAATTCAGTATTCTCCACAACACTGAAATCAAACAATTATACTCTTTTGGAAGGTCATGATACAGATTTTTTAAAAAAAACATAAATTTGAGTTCAACAGTTGCGGCTCATTTCTAATCTCCAATCCGTGGGTTTGCATCTCTGTGTGTCTTGGAAAATATACTCCTGGGCATGCATGTGCAAGTACAATCATGGATTTTTTGAGATACCTGGTGATATGCATTTGAGTATGTGAGATTAGACTTGAGCCTTTAGTCTCTTTCAAGTGCTTAAATAACTGCCTCTTCAGGCTCAAGCCAAACCAGTCTCAAGAAGTAGCTGGAAGAGCATTTTAAAATGAATCTTCTAAATTCTGCTTCTGGATCGGCAAGTATTTGGCAGTTGCCTTTTGTTCAGCTGGAGTAGGAGGTTCTCCTTCATTTAACATCAGGACCTGTCTTTGAGTCATACCATGCTATTTTTGAGGTAGTCCTTGCCTGACATCTCTTGTCTAGAAAAAGGCACTGAAAAAGATCAGAATAGAGGGATCAAAACATTTGAAAGGATTTGGGATTAAATACATATATATTTCCCCAAAAAAGGAATGCAAACATTCCAAGTACTTCTGACACCCTTCCAAGCATGCTTTCTTAGTCGGTCTTTAACTTCAGTCTTCTTTGTCACCACAGGTGGCCTAGTCTTTTGATGAACCATTACTATTAGATTGCACTTTAAATTCTGTGTCTGTTTAGCATTCAGGCTTGCTAGGCTTCTGCCCAGCCTCATGATCCTTTCAGCTGGGCCGTGAATCAGAAAATGCAATGTTATGCCCTGATTTCTATTCTGAGGGGGAAAACCACCCGACATTCCCTTGAAATGTAAGAACAAGAGAAATCTGGTGAGGTTGCTCTATTGCCTGCTATCAACACTGAAGAACAGGACCTGAAAAAGTTTTCATATCTTTGCCATACCTTATTCTCTGCCTCTGGACCATGAAAGTCCCGTCACAGACGACATGCTGCCAACCCAGCTAGGAATAGTGCTCTCCGGGCAGTTAATTAAGACATTTATCCCTTCACTCCCAAACTCAGTACGTTTCAATCTGTTTAATTCTCACAGGAAGTCAAAAATAAAGTCAGGGAAGAGCCATATTGTCGCACAACTGTAACGCTCTCGAAGGAAGGGTTTCGCTCCCAGCCTGGTCTCTGTGCGCTGTATTACGAGAAAGTTTGGAAATGTTAGGGACACCCAAATGCAAAACCTTCACAGAATAATACAAAGATTGCTTATTTTTTTTCCCTGTGAAGAGCTTTTTTGGGGAACATTATGTTTACAACTATTTTGGGTGTCTACTAAATTTTCAAAGTCTGGGGTTTTGTTAAAAACAAAGTAAGGGCATTTTTTTGAAACAGAGCACTTTTTCCTGGGATTTATACTTTTTGGAGAGATGGATTAGGTACCCCAGATCTGTAGGTGCTCATTCTCCTCTGTGTGTTGCAACATCTGCCCTCCAGCCATCCCACGTGGGTGAAGCCCCTGACACACTGTGTACGTCCGACACACCACGTACATGTGCCAACAGGACAGGAGGCAGCGTGGATTTCTGAAGGACACGATGTGGCCAGGTCACAAATTCTGCAAGGAAATGAGGGCATCTAGCTTTAACTGCAAGAGGCCTCTGGTATCATTTCAGCATCCTGTTATACTTTGGACTTACTTGTTTTGCACACAGAGAAACCCAATTAGAGCGGTCCAAAGAGTCTCAAAAAAAGGTCAACTTAAGAAGCTTTGATTCTTCCTGAAAAAGACACTTTCCGCTCAAGATTTTAAAGTACTCAGTCACAATTGGCATGCCTAAGCTTTGGACAGAGCTTTCCCAGTTTCTCAAATACCGACGCAAAGATGATTGCTTAATCTTTTTCTTCTGAAGTCTAATCAGGACAGGGTACATTTTGGATAGGAATAATTCCAATCCCTGTTTTGTGGTTTGTTTTGTTTTGGTTTTTTTTTTCTGAAAAGTCCAAATGATTAAGTTTCCTCTCTGTGCTGCTGGTGCACGAGCACTGCATTTCCTCATTTTTGACACAAGTAGGATTAGTGGAGGTTTGTAAAACAAAGGCTTTTCTGACAGTCTGTGTAGCCACGGCCAAACCCAGGAATACTGGGAATCCTGATGAGAAAGCCTGCTCGTTTCTAGCCCAACGAGGTTTGGAAAAGTATTTAAACTTTTGGAGCTTAACTAAACCTTCAAACCTTTGGGTATTGTCACACTGGGAACTGTGATAACTGCAGGTTTTATTATATGTCTTTCTCCTGCTATTTAATGTCCAATTAATTTCATGATAGGGCATATTAAAAAGATGCTTCGTGTATGGAGGAGGATTGCATTGTGCTCTAACCATTTATTGTAAAGCTACAGAGGATATTTTAAAATAAATAAATATTAGTTTGTCCTAATTTTTACTTAAGAGAAGAATTAAATAACTGATTCTTGGTTTAAATGCAAGGTTTTAAGAAAATATGGAGCATGACTCTTTTTAGAAAAACTATGCATTACTCTGGGGAGTAAATATCCCTCTGACCGCTATAAAAATCAAGACACAAGACCAGCATATGGAAATTATTTTCCTCTTGACCATGACTTGCAAAAGAGATGCCTGGAAATATTGTGCTGTTTATTGGTAGTAGTCTTGTTAAACTACTCCCCCTCCAAACACAATCAAGTGGCAGCACTTAACAGCCACAGCACAGCCATTATAAATGTTCACCTCTGTCTGTATGCCACTGCAGAAGCTGAAATTCATCTCATCAGTGAGAATAAGTGCCAGGTGAGCTTTCTTCTAAAGACTCAGGTTAGATTGTGGAAGATGTTGAATATACAATTGTTAATTGGCTCCTTTTTCTGCAAGAAGCTTCCCCCGAGGACAGGTCCCTACTGGTGCCTGCACGTTGCTCGGTTTGGCTCAGAGCTTTAAACACATGCCTGGGCTATTCAGGTGCTCAGAATGGAGTGGCGATCCCAGGCATTTGGATACATAACACCTTGCAGGGCCAGGTTCAGAGGCAGCAGTGACATATCTGCATGGTTCTGCCATGCTTCACCATTCACAGCCATCCCAGCCTGCTTCCTTGGTGAGGTGACACTGAAACGTAGGCTGGGGCAAACCCTTAGATAGGCTGAAGGTTTTTTCTTAACGATCCCAGCTACCTAGACTTCATTTAAAATCCCAACTCTGGCCAAAGCATCCTGCGTAAATTAGCACCTTTTGGTTTGCCTTGATCTGGGGCCTTGTGCAGCGAGGAACATCAAACAAGGGTGGACAGTATCCTGTCTAGGAGTTTCCCGTATTAAGACCGCTGCTGATTCCTTCCCCTTAGGTTTCATGGTGGTGAGATAGGATGCACTCAGTGGCACAGGGGATACTAACAGCTAGCAGGTTAAGTAGAATATAATGGGACATTTGCATTTTCATTCCTGTCTTTCCTAAGTCACTCCCCACAGCTTAGTTTCCACACCTAAATATAGAAAGATGATATTTGCACGTTCTTTTGTTCTAAAATTCAATTAATTTTTTATTAGAAGAATTAAATAATTAATAATTTTTCTTAAACTTTCCAAAAACACTCTACTGCTGGAAGGACCTCACGGTGCCTACACCATGCAGATTTGCTCCCTGCAAAACTTTTAAAACAATTCCAGCCTCCAGCATAAGCAGCAAGATTCAATTTTTGTGGCTGTCAGATGGAAAAGGGCGCTGCTTTGCTCAGAAACACGTAAAGTGTTTCATCTAGAGTGATATTTGCCCAAAAGATTTCTCTCTCCAGCTTTCACTCAAAAGCCTACTGCCAGTCGTGTCCCAAGGACCAACTACTGGGAAATTTAGTAGGAGTGTGTATATAGAGAGAAGAGTGAAAATTGTTTTGCAATTTCTTCCAAACCAATTCTGGCATGAGATGAACATACATGGTAAGCCATATTTATAAAGGGCAGTCTGTATGCAGTGCTGAATATGTGTACATGCCTCTAACAGCAGGAGCCAGAATTCTAAAGGACAGATTATAACTATGCAAGATCCAACATTTCTCATAAGTGCCTGAGGTTGTTTTTTTCCCTGCCCTTTGAGTGTTATATAGCATGGGCTATAAAACTGAGAGGGACCTGGGGGATGACTGAGGCCAGGTCTCTCCTTCACTTCCCTCACTACCAGCAGCATCGCCATAAAGTCCTGCTCATGAATACAGAGTGTAAATTGAATACTTAGACCAGCCCTCTCTCTGCTGGTTCTGCCCTCTTTGAAGTTGAACAAATGAAGGGTTACTTCTCAGGCATGGAAAAAGAAATTGAGGTTGATTAACCATGGGCATGCATAATTTATACATAGTTTGAACATCCTGTGAAAATGGGCCAAAGATGTTTTTTTATCAATTGGTCTCTATGAATTCTAGATGATCTTTAACATTTATTATTGCTCAAGAAGCTCAGGCAGTATCACAGGCGTGTAGCTATATTTTCTGACTCAGTTTCCTCTCAGCCAGCCAATTTAAATGCTAAACCCTTTCCGCTGCCAGCATCACCAGAGTCAGTCTTTGCATTACGCTACGGCACTCCAGTGCTGCGCTGTGGTTTGTCAGACGAGGAAGGGAGTCCTGTCTGGGAACCGTAGGATTCCCATTTGAAACGATGCTTCCTGGAAGGGAACCAGGAGAAATGCCTTGCAAGTCTAACCTCAGTCCAGGTAGCATGTTGCCTGTTTTGTGACAAACCTTGCATGTGCCTTTAAGAAACAAAAATTAATGCAAAGCTTATTACAATCCTGGTGGTTGCTAATGCTTTCTCTCTTCCACTGTCCAAGTGTCTGAATTTCAGCTTCAGATGAGTGTGGCCTGCTGGGATTTGAGCTGCCAGTTTAATTAGTGTTCAGTAATTTCAATAATGAGTGACAATTCATTGGGGCTTTTAGGTTGGTCTTCTGTTCAGAAGCAAATCAATAATCCACAGTTTTTCCCCTTCTTTAAAGACAAGAAAGTGGCATGTGAGTTACATCAGATGAGAGAAAATAAATGAGGAAAAGCACAACTCCCTCAGTAACTTGAGAGGCAATTGGCTTTAATGGTGTGGGCAGCCTCCCTGGTTTGTTGATGTTATTGGATGAACAGAAAGGTCATTAGTATCTGGAAAGGGGCTCCAAAGATTCTCACAGTAAACAATTTGCCCTGGCTGTAACCATAGTGATTTGGGTAAATGAACACAGGTATACGGATTACTACTGTATTCCCCAGGCTGCCTATATTATTGCCTCAGAAGATATAAAAACAATTGAGGCTAATTGTATGAGAGTGAGTTTATTACAAACATAAATGGAAGGGGAAAAGAAACCAGATATATTGTTCAGAAGCTTTTTTAATCTCTTAATTTTATATGTACATGTGCACATATATATGGCGCACAAAACACATCTGTGAGAATGCTATATCTCCCTATACATTTACACACGGAAACACAGGCACACTCACAAACACATGCACAGATAAAATTTCTCTTGAGTTCCTCTCCTGTTTGGTCTGCAGACGTGCGGGTTTATCCCTCACTGCCTGGGAGAGGAATGCTCGCCGCCGCGGATGCAGTTCTCCATCTTGGTCACGTCGGTGCTGGTTGACGCCGGAGTTTGGGACAAACAGCACTGCAAGAGGACCTGCACCAACATTTCTTTTTTAACACTTAGAGATTGAGCAGAACAGAACTGTCTGAAAGCTAGGAAAGATGCATTTACCCAGAACAATGCAGTGTTCTTTGCATTACCAGTCCATACCAGTGAGTCACCTACACCACCAGCAGCATTGCACCAGTATACAGTAGCAGCATTTTTTTTAAAGTTGCATTGCTCCCTTTTGTTACAGCAACAAAGAGACAGCCTTGGCGAGGGGCTGCGATTTGCAGTATACAAACCCATTAAAAAAACACAAATGAAATACCCAGCTGGGAAGGTCAAGTCTAATGAGGTGGTCTGTTGTGAGAAGTGGTAGCTCACAGCATCCCCCATGTAGGCCAGAGGTGATTCCAAGTGAACAGCTGCTTATAATTATTATAATCTGACACTTTTCATCCACCTCAGGTGCTATTTTTTTCTCACAAGAGAGCAGATTAATTGTATATCAACTGATATACATAAAAAAGGGTTTGATAGAAGGCTTAATAAAGTAACATTAAATAGGTGCTCCCACTGAAATTCTAATGTGTATATTCTTAATTAAATTCCCTCGTACAGTACAGTAATTCAGGTGCATTTGGATTTCTTTTTCCTCCACTGAATATAAAGTTTAAAATTATTGTTGCTATGAAACTGAAGGCAAATAGGAAGGGAAAAACCCTGCAAGCCTGACCCACATAGGCCCCTCTTCTGGAGGGAGAAAAATCAGTTAATGCTCCATCTCTCATTCTGCTCCGCGTCTACGCAGGCCCTTGGTATTCTCATGTTAAAGAATACGCTCTCCCATTAGAATTTCAATAGAGCCCTGCTCCCAGGTGAAAAGGCAATATCCACATTAAAATGAAGATATTATTAAAAAAAAGAAAGTACCATGTGCAGCAGTCTATTGACATCACTCTGGAGGGAAACTGTTGATTTAGAGGAGGAGAGGTATCTGGGTATGTGTTTAAATTGAACATTTAATAGTACTGGTTCAGCTGCTATTTACTGGTGTACAGGAACTAAACACGCAATGTTTACATGACTTTATAGCGTGTCCTTTTTTGCAAGTTGTAAAACATAACCCAGTATTACCCACGATAAGGAATATCCCAATTAAGCCTCTTCTCTAAATATTGCCTGAGTATTATTAAATTGCATGGTTCGTGGTGAAGAGGAAACTTTCTTTCCAGAGCACGCATCGTGCTGCATGCGGTGTTTAATCAGACACGTTTAGTACAACTGCTTGAAAAAATGAATGGAATCTCACGAGTCCCACGACGTTTCCTATTGAAATGAATGAAAGACACATGGGGTTTGCTAAAGATTTCAGGCTGGGCCTTCAGAGACCCTGCCGTCTTCCAGCTCTGGCACTGTGTGCTCAGTGTGTGTGCATTAGCAATGGTGAACCTGGAAAAATGGACATTTGTGCGACTGCTGGCGTTCCCCAGGGGGTTCATGCAGGCCATCAGGACTCCAGTGTTCAATAATATACACCATGTTATATTGGATCTGCTTGAGATTAATTTGGCTTGTTTTGGCTTGGATCTCTTAGAAGATCAGATTTTTCTCCATACTGTTTTGGTATAAACTGAAAATGATAGCGTATTTCATTAAAATGAATTGTTTTGATCCCGCTGCTCCTGTTTCTAGTACACGAGATCTTTGCACAAGGCTTTTCTCAGTACCTTCCCCAAGCTACTGGGGACAAATTTGCGTCTACTCCAGTCTGCTGGCCAACACACAAGTCTTCTCACATCCATATAAACACAGACTAATTCATATGAATCTAGTGGGATGGCCCTAGCTTGCCAGGGAGTCATTAGGTCACTGTTGAGCCTTCAGCATATAAGGAGAAATTTGTTTATTTTTCTACACTTCAGTTCAAAGCTCAGCACTGGAGAATGGTCTATGGTGTTAAACAGTACATTTCAGCCTAATCCCAAACTTCCCTAGCATTTGGGAGAGATTGCCTTTTTCTAATAATTATTATTTACTTCTAATTAAATCTTGAACGTGTCAAGTGATTTTCAAAAATAAAGAAAATACTTTCTAGTCCCTAAAAAGCTTTAGACTGGAGAGAAAGAAAGAGATGTAACATTACTGAGGTAAAGTTACACCATATTTTGATAACAGTGGTTTAATGAACCCCAAATACTCACAGCCTCGCCATCATCAGTTGAGCAGTTCACATTACACATCAAAGCAAAAGTGGGACTTGCAGAGAGATTTTAATATGTTTTTACAATTTACCCCAAAATGTATATTCAACCCAGACGGGTACTAGATCCTATAAGAGGGTGTTTGTTCTCTTTTTTGTATGACATGACCCTTTAGAAACCATTAACTTCCTCTCCCATCTGAGACAGGAAAAGAAGAAAAGGCTTCAGAAAATAATTTACAATTCATCAAGCTACTGCAGGGGAAAAAAATTGTTGGTCTTTCCCTTACTTAACTTGAACATGCACAAAATGTTTATTGGAGAGAAAAAAAGAAAAATCCATCTAATACCATTTGGGTCCTTCATCTCTGTCTTGTACTTTCCAGTTTGCTGAGGCATGTTCAGAGACCTACACATGAGCTCCCCCCCTCTACCAGCTTTGCTCCCAGACATCAAATGTCATGGCCAAGACTTCTCTCACCTCAGCCGCCTCCGAGCCCTTTAGTCCTTCAGCACAGAGAAATGAACGGTGTTACATGGAGAGTGAGAAACTATGTAAATCCTTGCATGGTGAAGCAGAAAAGAAGTACTAAAAGAAGTACATCATGGTCCTGTTTTCTCCTGCTTTAAATTTTACAGCCCTTTTGTATCACGTGGCGCAGCTGGTAACGATCATGGGAGGTCAACCCGATGGAGTGTCATGTCTTTCCATCTGCATTCCGTTGCCTCATTTTTCTTACAAGTTTGTCTTCCAAATACACCACCAGCCATCAGGAAAAGCCCCAGGAAGCCCTTCTCACAGGATCAGACCTCCTCATGCTCACAGGAAGGAGGGAGGAAGGCTCTGCAAATCTCAGTATGACTACAACTCACCTGGCAGCTCAACAACATTTTATGTAGTTGCAGTTTGAAAGTAAAAGGTAACTTACATAAACAGAATATTCAAAAAAATATTCAAAATGAAGTGGTTGGCATGATTGCTATGGACTACAGCTGACTCCAGTTGCAGTGAATAATTACAGTGATATTTGCACTGGTCCATGATGTCTTTTAAAATGAATTACAGACTCATCACCCCGCTGCCTACTGGCAAAGGGAATTAAACATTTATGTATCAACAGTTTATTAAGGACAATAACCTCTTTTTTAAAAATAACTGTACTTAGCAGCTATTAGGGAAAAAATATATATGACTGCATAGCAATCTCTCAGCAATTTGGGCTAAATTTGTAAAAATCAAGTGGTTGAATATGGCTGGTATTTGGATATGAATTTCTTAGTGGAAACTGAGATGAAACACCACACATTTTTAGATGCCTGGGAGGTTTGTCATCCTTTACCACTACAAGTCATTGGTGGAACTGACCCGATAGCAGCAGCATTCAAAACTTTTTTACAGATAAAAACCACAGAACAGAGTGTGATGGGCATCGGATTACCTGCTGCATGCCGTTTGCCTTGCTCTTATGCTGAGTGCATCTAAATACTTCAGCTGGATGGGGCAAAAAAACCTGCTGACATCATCCATGAACTCTGTGTTCAGATTTTCCTGTAAGCAAATACTGAAATAACCATGGGAGAACAGCAGTTAGATGAGGAGAAATGTTAAGATCCTGATTCAGCAAAATCTTTTACAAAGGTATTTAAAGTTAAGCACATGCTTAAGTGCTCTGCTGAATCAGGGCCTAGGGGAGGTCTTGTTATCTATGAAAGATTTCTAAGTGGGAAAGTGGAGGAGGAAAGCAAGGTGTACAATTACAGCAGGAGTGTACAGGAAAAAGGAGATGTGGGAAAAGTTTTTGAGTTGAGGTTATTATTCTAACTTGCTCAAGAAACTCAACAAAATGCATAGAAACTAAGGACAAATATATAGTGAAATTAAAGCAGAGAGAGAACAAAGGGAACAGGGCAGGGAGATGGAGCTGGAAGCACATGAACTGACAATCAGGCAAGTGAAAAGCAGAGGAAAACTTTGCTGCTATACATGGAAGGACAAAATACTCCAGGGAAAAAAAACAAGCTCTGAAATTTTAAAACTGTATCGCCAAGGTCTCTTCAGCATCAACTCTAAAAGGGAGGTGGGGAGATTCACAGTCTGAATTCAGTTTGCTAACTTTGGTGTTTAAGTTGGGAGCAGAAGCAAGTTCAAGGGCTGAAATGCTCTGGGGCGTGAGAGCCTTCGGACCGGCAGGCAGGGGCAGCAGGATGGGGCCTCCAGGGGAAGCCAGCTGGTGCTGGTGACCCCATCCCCACGTTACCTGCTTTGGGGCTGCACTGCTGATGGAGCACCCCCACCTCTGCCACTGCCAGCGGTCCCTCTCCCTGGGCACAGGGCTGAGTTTCACCCTATGCCCTCAGCCCCATCCTGCAGCCCTTTGGGGACAGCCCAAGGCTGGAGCATATGGATACACCCCTCAGCTGAGTGTCACTAGGGGACCTGCAGTGAGTGCGCTTCATCACTACCCCCACCCATGGGTGAGGACATCTGGCAGAACTGTCCCAGGAGGAGTGCCACAATCCCACACTTGGTCCTGGCCAGGAGGCACAGCACCACCACCAACCACAGTGTTCAGCCCCATCATCCATGTGGCTTTTTACCCATAGAATCACAGAACCATTTGGGTTGGAAGGGACATTAAAGATCATCTAGTTCCAACCCCTCTGCCATGGTCAGGGACACCTTCCACTAGACCAGGTTGCTCAACTCAGGTTGCTCCTCTCAACCAGATGATGACATCCTATGTTGGACGCCACCCTCATTTTGTCAACCTTTTGGGGAGGGTAGAGCTATAGGATCAGTCAGCTGGTCGGGTCCTAGGGTCTCGGGTAGGTTGAGTTGTCTCAAGCTCTCCAGAACCTCTCTGCAATTTGAAACACAGTGCTGTAAGTGAGAATGACTGCATCATTTCCTTCAGATGTGCACTCCTGATCCAAACTAGACCCTTCCAGTTTGGCAGTCCTCTTCTCTCCATTGACTATGCAGGAGGCCTGAAGTTAGAATGTAAACTCAGATGGCACAAATAGACCTGAGTTTCTTAAAAGCTTTAAAAAAATCATTTCAAGTGACTGGTCTCTTTTAAGCCTGATGAGTCCTTGTTCTTGATCTGGAAAGGAAGAGGAAGCTTACTTGCCAAAAAGGTTTACCCTAGGTCGGTCTTGCAGTGGAGAAAAGCTCAGAATATTTGAGGGTTGTGTTTGTTCTTGGAAGCAGACTTCCTCTGTGCGTTTCTTTGATTATGCCCATGTAATATGATGATTATCAGATTTCAGTAACTGTTGCTGTTCTCCAGCTTGGCCTGTTGCAATAAATTAAAAAGGGCGTTATGCTTAGTCCTGTATCAGGGTACTTTAATCACGTAACATGACCATTAGATTCTCTGTCCACAAATTGGCCACAAGTTTGGTCAAATTATCAAATTACATTACTGGAGTAATATTAAAATCATGTGAGTGGGTTTTAAATCCCAGTAGTTCATGAACTTTTTTTAATATCTGCCAAGCCGAACAATGGGACCCTTTGCAATTCCCCAGTGAGCACCTATTAAAACCACAATTTACAACTATACATATCATCTAACGTGTTAACCAGGTGTTCCAGTGTTATTGTTTGAAATTCTACCTAGGTTTAAATCAAATGAAGAAAAGCCAAAAGTCCAATTAAAATCCCACATTGCCTCTTTATCGTGTGTAGGTGAAAGACATTTGTTATAGATTTAATGGCAGAAATCTCATAAAATTTTAGACCATCCTCTTTTCTTCCCAGTTTCTTGTTTCTTGCTCAGATTCTCACAGCTTACTGGCATTTCCTGTTCTTAGCTGTAAAAAAAATAGAATAAATCTAGGAATTTCTGGCTTAATTTTAGTAGCATCCTGGACACTCCAGCAGAATTTGACAATTGAGTGTTGTCATGGGATATTAAAATCCTGCAGTGGGCCCATTTAAGCTATTATTTCATAGGCTGTCCCTTAATCAGTTCCATCCCTTGGCTGTGCACTCTTTGCCAACATGTGTCTATTTTATTTAATAGTTCAGTGACAACAAATTTATGTTGCTAAGCTCCAAAAAGTAAACCTTACCAAAATACCTCCCCAAACTGCCTTTACAGACATCCACCAAAGTAATATGGAATTCAGTTGTCTTCACTTGGCCTTAATTACTTCCAGACCCAGGCTGCCTATCTTTGTCTTTGGCCATTTTTCTCATTCCACCCCAGTCCAGAAATAGTGGTGTTTCTTTACATTTATGGTTTTCTACTTAGATTTCATTGTCACCCACCCCTCCTACCTTTTGATTTTAGCAGACCTTGACATTTAACTAGTGACCTAGCTCTCCCTCCAAATATATGTTTTCTTCTCCGTTTGACAAAAGACTTGGGTTTTCAGTGCCCAATAAAACAAATTAATTTTCTTTCTCTGAGACAACCTTCCCCACCCCCCTTCTTTTCTCAAGCATTAAAATTGGGACAGTGAGAAAAGTCACCGTTGCCTCGCTAATTTGAAATCCATTGAATAATATGATAAATGAGATCAACTTTTTGTACAGAATTAGTGAAACTGGCAAAAAATAAATGTGTCAGTTACAGCACATCTGTTCTCTTTTACGCTTTACTTAAGAAAATAATTCTTGCCAGATTTTACCCACCCATAATAATTACACAATTTTTACAGATGTAGTTTGTAACAGCTTCACTTTGGTCCAAAACCTTTAATATGACTTGCAATGAATTTACTTCTTGGCTTGCACTTTATTATGTTTTTGCAATAAAAGGGCTGAGGTAAAGTTATTTGTTTCCAGCTCTGCACCTTTTACTAACATTTTTATAAACAAAATTGTTAGGCTAGGAATGATTGTTGCTGTCATCACCACTGTTACTATTGCAATTACTACACATTTTGCATTTGGACATTTAATTTGGCATTTGCTTGGAGTCTTGTTTTCCTTGTTCTTAATTATCTGTTCTTTGGGAGCACCAGACCAGTGAGAAGGGTACTCATGCATGTCCAGCTGCAAATGATAAAACATCATGACTTCCATTGATATTTAAAGACAACAGTACTAATTATTGGAAATCGGTCCTGGCTATAAAATTTTGAGCCTGCTCCAGAAATCTCTGCGTTTCAGGAGTGTTAGGGCCTAGAGTTTTGATTTGGCCCCTGGAAACACAACTTGAGATCCAAAGTTCAGGCCACTTCCATGCCAGGGACTCGGTGTGGGCCAACCTCTAATTGTAACAGCATGGCAGGCAGTGCCACCGTCGTTAGGCTCTGTCTCACATTTACATCGATTTGCAAAACTTTATAAATCAGATGCAAATATTTTCAGCTGCTGAAACTTGCCATAAAATACCCTGGCCTTAGTCCAAATGAATTCTGACATCCAATTTTTTAAAAGGAAAAAATAAAAAATAAAAAGGAAAGAGAAGTTGCAGTTTCCTACCAAAAGCAGATAGGATGTATCGGGTTTCATTTTCGGGGCCAGATAGTTTGAAAAATTGATTCATAGGGAACAGCACGTTATTTCATGAGCAGAACCAGCCCAGTAACACTGCTTTGAAAGAAGATGCTCTGTTTAATTAAGAGGCATAGGTGGAGTAGTGACCACAAGCTGATTTTGATCTCATAAATTAAACCTCTATTACCTTTAAAGGGGAGGGGTGACAAGTTGAATAGTTGTGATGCTCTCAGCAGTCACTGAGTATATGCATTTGGTACCCATGTAGATCTCTGCCACACTAACCAATATTATTGTTATTATAATTCATGGCATAAACTGTAACCACTTGCAACTGCTACATGCTGCACAACCCAATTAAGAGCAACAGAAATGGCTACATTTAATGGGTCCAATGACATGATAATGCGTTCAAAGGGTCAGTGCCCTACATCGCACATCAATGGCAGTTGACACACTGTTTTTTAATACTACCACTTAAATATGCATTAGAGGTTTAAAAGCAGCATTGAAGTAATGACAAGGGTTAGACTTAAACTTATAAGTGCAAGTAAAGTGTGACCTGCAAATATAAGTGTTGATAAATTCTGCGCAGAGTTTTTTTTATGCATAAATGCACTTTTAAGATTTACATATTTTTAACTTAGTGCTCCTGCAAAACCCAAAGCATTTACTGAGTTCATTCAAAGCAGCAAAGCCTTCATGAGATGAGGCCTGCAAATGGGACAGGGCTTTTTTACTCACAATACGATGGTGCTGTGCCCATGAGCGTATGATTTTTGAACCAGAGTTTAAGAAAACGTTCAATGTGCAGTCAGAACTTGAAATAACATCTTGTCACAGCATGCTAGACAGCAGGGCGTGATTCCCTTCTACCCCAAACCTGAACCCGGTCCTCATGCAAACATTTACAGTCCCTTTTGCAGCACCTGCAGGAGGGAGATCCAGGGCATCCTCCCGGGGCTGCCCCCAATTCCAAGAGGGTTCCCACCTGCTCCAGAGGGTTTCACAGCTTACTAAAATCTTCTGGTGGCACTGGGTCTTAGATCTTTTGGGATTGGTTATTAAGCTGGTTTTTCACTTCCATCTGTTTTTTTCTTTTTCTTGTAGATATTTCAGAGGCACCTAATCAGAGCAAAATGAGGGCAGAAGTATGGGATGAGTTATTAGCAGCTAAGAGTCTTGTGACATCACTATCAGTTGAAGTTTGGACTTGTTAGAAGTGGGACATGAAGGCCATGAGAGTCAGGTGGCATCAAATATGTTCTGTATACAGAGATACATCCTCCAACCTTCTCCTCCACTCAGCTGTCCCATGGAAATTAGGCAAATTCACTGCGAGTCCTGCAACCTTTGTGGAGTTTTCTGCGATGAGGCAGATCCAGCTCTGAAATCCAAATTATCTTCTCCTGGCCTCAGCCAGGCTGCTGCACCCGCAGGGTGCGGATGGGCAAGGCTGCGGGGGACCATCAGTGAACACCAACCCCGGGACTCAATTTTAATCAAAACAAAAAAAGAAAAAAAAAAAAGTGTATCTAATATTTTGACTGTGGAATCATTTTTTAAAAAGCTGACATCGTCCCTATAATCCCCTCTGAACATTGTGTGCATGCGATTTAAATATGTTAATAATCACTCCCTGCTCCTGTCATTTAATCTTTTTTAAAAGTTGTTTAGCCAGATACTGGAGCCAGTCCAGTTCCCTTTCCAGCTGAGCCCTTTCTCTCGCACCACACGAGCACATTGTAGGGATCATTTTTCGGAGATAACAGAACATATTAGCTCTGCGAATACTTACAGTTCTCATTACACTAACCCCCTTTATCCGATGCCGGCGCGTTGCTGCGGCTAACTCTCTACCCAACCCCGAGCCTGTGCAGCACAAAGAAAGTCTTTGGTGATGTGGCGGCGGCACATTTCCAGAGCAACGTGCGTAGCTTCCTCCCCCATTTACAGGAGGAACCGGCTGTAATGAATTTAGATGATATTCAGCTCTACTACACTGCTTAATTCACTCGGTGGCCTTGATGTTATAGGAGATGAGCAAAGGGACCGGGGGTAAATCCAGTTGACTTGGTGTTAAAGTTAACATTAACAACAGTAACAGCAAGCTCCTGGTGTTCGACTGTCACTGACCCTTCAACACGACTCAAAAGCGCTGTGATTCCCATATTTCCCCTGCTAAAGCAAATACAAGCCCGAACGGTAGCACGCGGTTGGTTTTGAGCGTGCCCTGCGCTGGGTGGTCTGGGGACTTCTCCTGCTTCCCATCTCATTTGCCTGCAAACGCCTTCACCTTGTCAGGGCCAATAATTATCCGGCCGGCGATGCTCAGAGCTGCCATTCCTTAAGATTGGATGAGATTGAAGAGGCTGAGGCTCGGCTCCTCTGTGCATTTTCTCCGTCAGTTAGTGTATACACTGGGGGCCCGGCGAGCCCTACAGCAGAGCTACACTAACTTTCTCTCCCCTTCCTTATTATGGAGCTTAATAACAGCAGGCAGTGTATTAATATGTAAGAGATCAAGAGATTATTGATTAGAATCACTTGGCTAATATCCCCTGTCTGTCATGTAGTTCAGCAGCCCTTTCATGATTTTTTGTGTCAGTCCATTTAAATATTCATGACAGAGTTGCTTTGTACCTCCACGGCTGAATTTCTAATTAATCTGTCAAAAGAAATACAATATGCCCCTAAGCCTTATTATTATAAGGGTCAGCTGAAACAGAGCTGGCCTGGCTAGGCCTAAGGGGTAATTAATTATAACAATGCGGTGTTTACCTTCGTCGGTACCTGCGGCCTAAATGAGTGCTAAATTAGACTCAAACCACTTCAGTCCGTGTTTGAAGCACCCCGATATGCCAGACTAAATCATAATGATGGGGAGGAGAGAGCGGAGAGCCGCTCCTGTGTAACAACATAATCAGCAATTATAGCTAGGAAATGGGGAGAAGGGGGAATTTTATCTCATTAGAAGAGCCCGAGCAGAAAGTTTTTTTTTCTGTCACCAGCTCTTTTCTTTCGAATTCAAATGATCCCACTCTAAAGGTGAGGGATCTCAAATTTAATTCCAGTGCAGAAAGCCAGCCTAATTAGTGGTATACTTTGGCTAAAATATGAATGACATTTGCTCCAGCTTGCAGCGGCCTATTAATAGAGGGTGTCAGAGTGAAACATTAAGTGTATCATTCTTCTGTCAATTTATTTCTGTCATTATTGTTTCTTTATTTCCTCTGCCACATTATGGTCACTAATTTCTTCTCACTTTTATGAGATTCTTAATGTGGGCCTTTAATGAACTCCAAAAACTCAACCACAACTCTGAAATTAAAATACTAGTCTCCTGTCAGTGTGACGCGACAGAGTAAAACTTGAATAGTATCATTCTTCTGTCAATTTATTTCTGTCATGATTTTTCTTTATACCCTGCCACATTATGCCCACTAGTTTAATTCCATTTTTATGTGACTTGTTAATGTGAATTTTAGGTGGCTTTTAATCACCTCCAAATTTGTAGAATATCACAATAAATCATAACTGTATCCCCTCTTATGACAATTTATTTCTGTCATTATTTTTTATTTCTCCTTCCTTATTACAACTCCTAGTTTCATCTCCTCCTCTGTGACCTTTACATAGTTGCATTTTGAAAAGGGAGCACAGCCAAAGTTTGCTCTTTTGTAGCATCACAGCGGCGGCAGAGCGGCGATGTTCTGCCCGTCAGGTGATGTTCTGCCCATCTGGTGATGCTCTGCCCACCCGGCTATGCTCTGCCCGGCCCCACTACGGCACCAGCCAAGTCGCGGCTCCGGCATCATCCACACAGTGAGTTCAGTGCCTTGACAAGCCCCAACAGCAAGAGCCTGGCCCAGGGTCACCAGCACGCTTCACTTAAGGGGTGGCTTTTGAGTAAATGACATTTCATTAACGCTATTGATGGGGACCAGTCTAATTCACCTGTGTATCGAAAAGCTGTAATTAATTGGTGCTGGTGAGTCCCGTTTCCAGAGATTACTGAGGGACAATACAAACACGCCCGTGCTGTAGGAGGTAACGCAGGGTGTTCAGCACCTGCAACACACCCTGTACCTCCCTTTACAAAGATGTTTAAGAAGAAAACTTCTTCAACAAACACAGAAACTTACACCAATTTTGGGTAGTCTCTCACAAAAGAACCCTTAGTGTTTTCTCCATTTTTAACTCCCTCAAATAGCTGCACATCTAACTTCAGCCTGGCTGAAGAGAAGATGGAGTAATCCCTAGCCGGTCTTTTGAAACTGTGCATAAAGCATCTGTAAATGATGAAAAAGGAGATGAGGGGGATCTTTTCTCCCTGAGATGATTGCAAACACAATTGTTCACAGACCATTCCTTCTGCCCAGACCAGCATTCATCTGTCTATGTCCCTGGCAGGTGATGCCATGCAGTGGCTTCCCTTTACCCACACATGAAAACAGAGAGTAGGGAGACCAGAAACATGTGTGGCACTCTAGCCTCAGCACTAGCCTTCTGAGAGCTCCAGAAGGATGTGGAAACCATCCCTCTCAAGCTCAGGGCATCACACATCACTGTCTTGACTACTTCCTAACCATCCCTGCTGCCTGCACTCCAGCATACAGGAGAAACCTGCAGCACCTCGTGAAGTCAGCCCCAAATATCTCAGCTAGATTAAGCAAATGGGTTTAAAGTCTTTCACCAGGGTGGTGGTGTCTGCCAGGAGACATTCCCAGGCATGTGGGGTCACATCAACAAAGAAGACTTGAGAAGAAAATCAGATAAGGCTGAGTTATGCTGGAGACACAAGCAAACAGCAAGTAGGTGGCTAAAACATGAATACGCTAAGACAATATTGATTTGAACTGGATTTTAGATGCGAAGGTACTGACTTTCCCATTAAATGCTCTGGAGAAATGCACAGAGGCTGTGCTGGTGAAGTACTGCTGCTTTTCGCTGGCGTGGACTCAAGCCTGCTTCGCCTTGCTCTGGCAAAATTTCTGGCAAAGACCCAAGGGTCTGACCTTCATGGGACCACGTGAGGTCCTGGGGACACCAGAGGGATGTTTTATTTCTATTCTACTGGGGCTCGGATGTCACCTGCAAAGCTCTTGGAGGTGGGTGAAGCTGATGTTCTCAGCAGGGCAGCAGTGTTGGACAAGGCGAAGAGGGGGGTTGCTGCTCACTGACTTACGCTCAGCCCTGCTCCGAGCATGCAAAGCACGAGTGCTTCCCTAAGGTGAATATACTGTGCTCCTTTTTGACCAGGATAAAGTGAACAAATTGTACAAAGGAGAGCTCTTCTGAGAAGCGCGACACCGTATTTCCTGCATCTGTCTGCTATTTCTAAACTGATAAGAAATACTACGTCTTTAGGCTCTCGACTACCATTAATTAGGTGGCGGTGTGTGGCATGCATATGTAGGAGTCTCTCAGAAGAACTGCAGCAAGGACCAGTATCAGGTACAGGCCTGCTAAGGGATCTTAAATGATTGTAGGATTTAAGTCTACTCATACTTACCTTTTTCCATAACACTTTAAACACTTTGCCGCAAACATATTTCTTTCTGAAAATATGCAAATACATGCCTTGAGAGCAAATGTTGTGAGCAGTTGGCATTAGTCTATTTGGACACCCAAGGAAGTCTGCAAGAGCTGGCTCGTTCAGAGCAGGGGTACTCTATATTAGTTGCTTCGAAATCCAACTCCTTGGACACATTTCATGAAGTAATCTTTAAATTTTGAGCTAGAGGAGCTGAAAATGGAGAGGAAATCTATGCAACAATTTGATTTTGAGATCCATTAAATCAGACTAAGCAGAGTCTGTATCTGTAATGTCACATTAACAAAGCTAACTATTGCTATTTTACTAAGGCTGTCTATAGACTGTTAAAGCATGAAAGTCCTATAATTTCATAAAAATCCCAAGTATTCAAATTTCCATACAGTGATGCTTTTGTATCTAATTTAAAATGAGTAACAAGCTTACTCTATACATACAACAGATCATTAACTTGCTAAGATACTAGTAGCATATTAAGTGAATATTGTGTTGTGCTAGCAAAACAAATACAGAATAGAAATTTGCTAATGCAAAAGATTTTTTATATCATTAGGAGTGGGTCATCTTTTGGTATTCAAATAAGTAAACTGAATTCCATCACTGAGCACTCCAGCTTTTTTTTCACCTACTCTAATTGAAAGCAAAAACACAAGATGGAAAATGGTCCATACAAATGTGAAAGACTTAGGTCAGATTATTTTAATCATTTTATTTTTATTTTTTTAATTTTTTTGGAGGGTGCAATTATCTGAGACATTAGCTTTTATAGTTTTACTTCTTTTGTATTTCCAGCCTTGCCAATTCTTAATGCGAAGAACTGGTTTCATTTTCATCCAGGATGTGTTTCATATTTGGTAGAGTCTGTTTGCCTCTCTTTCAATATTTGTCTAAATAAAAGTATATTTTAAACCCATAAAACCTATCAGTAGCATGCATATTAATTTTAATTAAAAAACGTCCAAACTTTCTATCTGATTTCATATTAAAGCGCTCTTTAAAATTCTAGCACACTGGAGAGAGAAAAACATTAACAAAAAATATTTACATGTGGGGTGTTTCTTAAAGAATGAATTATAATCATCTCACAAAAAGGGCCTAAAGGGGGAATGTACCGAGAGGACTGAGGCTGGCCGTATGGGAAACATATATATGTATCGGCAAACATACACGTCCCCGCATGCTCTTTATACATAACTGTATTGGCAAAATTTGTAGTCTTTCCCCATGCAATCATGACAGGGCCTCAGAATTAGTTCCTTTGTCTTTATTCATGAATATTTTTGATATTTTTTGTAGGGAGATGGACTGTCTGGGTACTGGAACATGTGCACTGATGGGTACTGCTGCACGGACGCGTGCGCTGCTTTCCCTGGCTGCAGGAGGACGGGGCCCTCCGGACACGAGCCGCATTTCAGGATTACCCCGTAAGGCGCAAAAGGTGCCCTGGAAAGCACCTCTGGCACCTCAGTTTAGGAGTTTCCTTTCCAGCATGACAAAATTCCCAATTTATTTCCTTTGATATCTGTATTTAACAGGCTAATTTCTGTTAGGCGTCAGAAAAATCCTTAAAAAGATGACAGGGAGACGGTGGACAGAGCTACGGAGCTTGCAGACTTCTGTGGGGTTTTTAAATTCTGTCAGCTGGATATTGACTGACTTTCTAATGCACACTCCTCTAATTCTTAATTAGAATGACATAGCTAATTAATAAGTTTTTTCCAATTATAAATTAACTTAGGATCAGAACTCTGGCTTTGCATGTAATTTCCTATAATCGCTAAAGCTACTGCAAAAACATGTCTCCTACCAACCGTAACTTTTTTATTTAACACAGACAGACAAGTTCTCACTGGGTTTAAATTTTACAGCAAATTATCTCTGTTGGGATTTATGAAGGGAAATTAAAAAAAAATTCAGAAGAGTTTTCTCTTTTCTTTTTTCTTTTTCTTTTCTTATTTTTAACGCTTCTTTCTTTCTTTCTTAAACAAAATAGCATCTCTTAATGGACAATTTCTTTCCGAGATTTAAAAGGAATTCATCTTAATATTTTAATGTTATTACAGGGAAGGAAGAAAGAGAGCAGGTGATAATTCGTTTTTTCATAACTGTTACCACCTTTTCATGGTTTCTGCAAAAATGATTTGGGAGGATCCCGCATGCTGCTCATTTATAGAATCTTAACTGGAGAGACACTTATCTCTTTAGTAATGAACCAGTGTAATTAAAGGTGGGAATGTGGAAGAGTTCAGGCACTGGCAACATGTCACATAGTTGGCTGCTGCAATTCCTCGGTGGTTTATCAAAGACTACTCCTTTAATATGGAGATTACACTTATGTACTTGTCTGAACTTGAAAGGCATTTGCCTAATTTACTTATTAATGAGATGTAAATCTATTTGTACGGCACGTCACAAGTTTCCCGAAATCGCTGCTACTTAACCGGTGATAAACCCTATGATTTAAACGAAAAATAATACATTTAGCTTTCCACATTCATTCTGTTAAAAATTGATATAGTCTATGTTAAATTTATTAATATTGCTTGCTGTCATTCAGTTTGCAGCTCTTACTGAAATATGACTTGACAGCGGCCGCATTAAAGATGTATGCCATTGTATTCAACAAAGATTAATGAAGCCCGGTAAAAATAGCTGTAAAAGAGAAAGTGATCCGAATGTAAAATCAGTGAATTAAATGAGGCCTTGCATACCATTTGTTAATATGCATGAGGAGGGAGGCAGCGAATGAAAATGTCTCCCTGCAAAGTTCATTTGGGAATGTTTCAATATTGTCTGAATATCACCAAACTATTGAACAGCAGCTTAATAGAGCCCTATGTACCACCGAGGTCCGCACACGTGTGCCCTGAGAAATGCTGGAGACAAAAACTGATTCACTTGCAAACAGAAGGAAAGCCTGCAGTAAAAATAATAATAATCTGAGCTTAATAATATAAATAAATACAGGATAGCTGTCTGTTCTCCTCCTTCTTCCCCCCACTCCACCTTTCTCCATCTGTCTGCGGTGGAGGCTTTCAATATTAAAGCCACTTGTGATAGAGAGCTTTAATGCTATATGCCTCTTTTTCTGGAAGAATTGCATGCGGCAACACTTAAAAGGCTTAGATTCTCCGGATTTCTAAGAGGTTAATGTGTCTGTCTGTCTGGGTGTCACAGTTATTCCTACGCCGGAATCCGTGCGGCGAAAGACTTTACTGACTTCTTTGAATATTATTTTCAGGGAGTGATTTATTTCAACAGCCCTCATTATAAAATGCTACTGAATTTATAACATACAGGTTAAGACTTTCAGATAAATTAGCGCTGACAGAAAATAGCAAGCAGTAGTCACAGTGTAAACATGCCTTATTTATCAATCAAGGCACTGAGGTATTTTGATGGACTTGAGCTGTTGCTGATGGGCTTGTTTTGAACACTAAGTCAAAGATTTGCAGAAAAGACTGTTCTGAAATAGTTTGCTTTGGCAGTTTAAAAATATATATTAATCTGGCTGCCCCTTTGGTAGTAAAGTAGTTAATGCACCCGAAAGACTGTCAGCTTGGAGGCAATTTGGAGGTATAATGTATACACGTATGGTGTAAAAGCTTGTAGAAAAGCTCTGCCTAAAGCATAAACTTTCCCAAAAGAATGAACACCGGTGTTCAAACTGAGAGCAATTCAGAGGGATTTTTGTTAAGAGGCTCAGCTCGTGTCACCCTATTTTGCAGTCCTAACAGGTAACCTGGCGTGGGGCTCGTGATCACCCCCACACCCCTGGTTTTGCTGAAGGGGAAAGGGATGGAGCCTGAATCCAGCTGCTCTTCTGGTCCACGGATGAAGGGAGGAGGGAGGCACCAAGCCACGTGCTGCTGCAGGTTCAAAGTGGTCTCCAGCGAGTCTCACGCAGCCCCCCTCCAGCTGCAACTAACGTCACTTGGAAAATAAATCTTTGCATTTGAGGACATGGGAAGCTCAAGTCTGTGTTTTTGAGGTTCTGCAGGATACTGGATCAGATCAGCCCAGGGTTTTTTTTGTCCCAAATTAATGAGACAAGTGACAAACAGACCTGTAACTTAGCAGATGAAATTTCTTATTAAAATTATTAAAATTTTGTTGTTAGAGAAAATCTTTCTCTTTCATGAAATAAATCCTTCTATGAAACAAGGAGAAAAAAAAGTCCAGTATATATATATATATATATATATATATATATATGTCCCTACCTATTTGTACCCATATTTTGCTATTTCTGAGACATGGTAAGTAAGGTGAGGTTTGGCCAAAGCAGCATTGAGTTCCATAATGCTTCCATATTAATCACAAAGAAAAATCAAGTGGAAAGAGACACAGGTGTAAGTGTTGGGATTGTTAGGTTTTGTTTATACTCTCCATTTACAAATACTTAATTTTTGTGATGAAAAATTTCCTACTTCTTTCTCCCATTGGGTGACCACCAAAAAAATGAGATGGTAGATACACTCTTACTTTATTTTTTTTTGTTGGCTTTTTTTTTAATAACTTTCAGATTATTTTGGAGAGAACGTAGAAAGCATAAGTATCACAGGCTCAGGTCTATGGTTAAATTTAGAAATAAAACAAAAATGGCATGAAACAAAAATCTAGAAATAAAACAATGGTACAGTATTGAACACTGGATGACATGAGAAATTGCTTTTGGAACCTGATGTCCTTCAAATGTCATGTCTGAGGAAACTCCTGATATCCATGGAATATCTGCTTCTGTCTCTGCTTAATTAAGAACATTTGTCCAGATGCAAGACTTTAGTTCATCAGGAGTAGACATTAAAAAAAGAAACAGCAAACACCCAATGGGGGAAGGAGCAAAGAGCCTGCCCTTTGGGTTGCCAGCAATCCCCGATATAACTAATTAAAACCATTCATAAAGCAACCTGCACTAATGGCCAGACACAGGCTACTTTTGCTCGACTTTGGCTGCAGCATTAGCACCCTGTGGAATGACCTATTTGCTTCCCTCGTCCCTCTTCCCTCTGAACACAGTGTAAGATAATACTAGGAGAAAGCAAGGCCCTGTATAACGAAGTAGCACAATTAGTACGACGTTGTTCTTGCTTTAATCTCATCTCGGCTGTCTTTTCAATGCAGTCCACCTGAAAGGTTGGCTACTGCTCATGGACACCCACCCCCTTGGTCATGCTTTCCCCCCATCTCCAAGGGTGAGCATCTGGAAAACCAGCAATGGGGTCAAAGCTATTAATTCCTCATATTTATGAAAAAAATAAAAAGATGAGGCAGCTAAAATATAAGGAAATAATTTCCTGCAGTAATACCATGGCACAGGTAAGCAAACACTCCTGCCTTCTGCAGCATCTCAGAGTAATGTCTTATTGCCTTTGAGGTGATGAACAAAGCTCTGCAAAGGGGAAAAGGAGAGAAAAGTCTTGAACGTTAGAACAGGAAAGACTAAAAGAAACGTTAACTTGTGTAATGAGAAGCTTTTTATTCCAGCAAAAAGAATTATTTTTTTCTTTCAGAACAAGAGCAGAAAGGGGAAAAGCAACCTGTTGGGGAAAGGGCAGGATCCCTCCTTTTTCCATGTGAGCTATGTCTTTTCCTGGGGATTTTGTTCCCCTTTAAGCCACTCCAGGCTGTAACTCCATGTGACCAGCTGTGTCACTGAGGCCAAGCAGAAGGAGGTGAGCAGTGACCGTAGCATTGAACAGCTACACAGGAGAGGGGGAGATCATGATGCTGCTGCAGCTTCAGCAGGGAAGTGAAGCCAAGATAACTATAAAGGAGTAGATGAAGTGACCACAGATGAATTTCATTGGTTAATCAGAGCAGCATTTGGCCCTTAGATAATTCTTTTCTTCTCAAGTGGATGCCTTTTTGTTGTTTTGTGTTTAAGTAACCAGGAACAATGAACTGAGACTGTGGAAAACATGCCGATGGAGTAAATCCCTCATCCCTACTAGTGGAGTGGGCACAACCTTCGGGCCATTATGGGGAGCAATAACACTGAGGCTGGGAGAGCAAAGAGTGCACTGATGGTCTGTCAAACAAAATCTCCAACAAGTGGCCCTTGAATAATTTGGAATAAGTCTCTTCTTGATCCTCACATGCTTTAGGTAACAATACGATAGGAGACAAAGTGATTGGATATATACCCAGTTCTGGTGGTGCTGTGAATCATGGTGGCTCTGGATTTTATCCTTTGGTGTCTGCTGGAGGAGTGTGCTGCCCTGGTCTGAGCAGCCTGCTCTGACGGCAGTCCCTGACCATTTCATCCTTTGTCACCCCACACAGGGAAATTGGTCTCTTCCCTTAGGGAATTTTAATGACATTTATTTAGGTTAGGAACTTTTGTACTTTCACATTGTGAGTTTGGGGTTTTAAACATATATTTATGTCATTATTATTTTGGAAATAATAAACCAGACCTTTGGGCAAGATCCCAGCCCAGAGCTGCACCGCAGCAAGGAAGAAACCACATCTCCATAACAGACGTCCTATGCTGAGCAATGCAATGCCAGAGGTGGTGGCCGGGTCCCTGATCACTGCTGTGTGTTCAGCACACACCTCCACTCTTCCCACGCCAGCTCCCTCAGCATGATGCTGAATTTCTGTGGTGTATATTACCCTTGACATCTCCATGGGCCTCCTCTCAAAGTCCTCTTGGGGCTGGCAGTAACCCTCCATATAACCCTGTGAAGTCTCCCAATTCCCACAAAGAGCATAAAAGACGTGATCAGACACCACATCAGCCTTATCCCCCATCAGTTGGCCCCTTGCACCTTCTCTCCTACATTTGAAATGGGGAAGTGGTCCAAAACGGGGTGGGTAGTGGGGTAGAGCACCCTGATCTGTGATTTTTTGGACAATCCTGCAATTTGTTGTTGGTGAGCTTTTTGGTTTGGTTGCAACCCAATGCCAAACACCACAGTTTGCAGTTCCTTTGGCTTGGAAGGTGAGAGCTTATTTTCAGCTCCGGTTTGCTGCAGAAAGTCTCCCCACTTGTGCAGCAATATGAACATACCGGCAGCCATAGTAATTCTCCATTTATTTTGTTGCAGCAATTTCATTAATTGTAAACCTGTTCACTGTTTGACAATGAGCTATCGCAATGGGTTTGTTTACAAATAGGTTTAACACTGAAGATGGTGCCTGTATAAAAAAGGTCTTTCGACAGAAATGTTAGTCCCTCGAGTGGAAAATAACCCCTAAATTCCACTAGTAAAATTTTAATTTTCAAAAATGTTACACATTTACTATAAATAGCTGTCATCTGTCAAATAAACGGAGCAAGTCCTGGGAGCCTCCCTATCAAAGGAGACCATTTCAGAGGCAGCCTTTGTCTTAAATGGGTCTGTAGACATGGCTTGTGTTGGTTTTTGAGTAATCCCAGCCTGTTTATAATCTCATCTATTTCATGGAGAGGATATGAAAATAGCTCCCCACTGTATGAAAATTATCTATATTCCAGTGCAGACAATATAGTCAGTCTATTGAAAATAATGGAGTGAACTCAGCTACGCAGTTTATTTCAATGTGTAAAGTCTTTGCACATCATAATATCAAATAAACTCTGCTGAAAACATCATCCTCATATAATTGTATTATACAAGAGTAGTGTCACCTTTTGTTTAGAAGAGTACCATTACGCTTTTATGATATACTTTAAGGAGAACTAGATGGTACCATTGATTCTTGTACTAGCATTTTACATCAAAAGACCTATGTCTGCAGTCCAGGTCACTGAAATCACAAATGAAGTGAATTTAATGGTCTAAGTTTGGTCTCCAGAGAACAACAGAATAGTTAGTACCATCATAAAGTCTGACAATGTAGCCCTTTTGGCAGGTTTTTGTTGATAATAGGCTTGAACTGCAATCTTTTCGCCATGGTATAAGAGGATCTGTTAAAGCAGGCTTCAGATACACTGGAAGAATAAAGTAGGGAAGGCTGCAAAGCACAATATTGTGCACACCTGCACCGTACCTAGAGTAAGGTTAATGCAGTAATATCTGTGTGAAAACTGCCTCACCCCCACATTAAAAGCAGCTTATCATTAGGGATTACCTAGCCACTGCACCAGCTGCAAGTCTTTACTTAAAGACTTAAAGGTAAAGCTCTTACAGTTCCCAATCCAGTGACATTTGCAGCTCACTATAATTTATTGAATATCTTCCAAAGAGCAAACACAGGATTTCTCTTGGTACTGTTTTAGTTGGGTTGTAAACGCTTGCCATTTACCAAGAGAAAAAAATAAAGGCAGGCACATTTACACTTTTGCAAAGCATCATGTAATATTTTGAACCTGTCTTTTCATGCTGACTCTTTTCATGTTCAATCTAAACACTGTTTACTCATTTAAAGTCTTGTTATAGCTCAGCTATGAAGTACAGTGCATACACACTTTCAAAGCTTTCATGAGAGCACCTTGTTCCCAGGTTTCATTAGGAAGACCCATGCTTGTCTGAAGAAAGTGTGAATTTTTAAAACTTCCAATAGCAGACATTCAGAAGTGTTCCCCCTTTAGCACTTCATAGTCCTGCTACCGAGACCTTTAGAGACTTAATACACATAAGAATCTTGAAAAGAGAATTTATTGAGGTTATCTCCATTTATAAGACACGCTGATCTATTGATGAAAATTAAAAGGAAATGGTTAAATAAGCCAAATTACATGCTGGGTGATGAAACATTTTCTTCGCCTTGCCAGTAACATGCATGCAAATTATATTAATAGGCTATAATTATGTAAACTTTATTATGTGTGTTAAAGATAACATTAAAATTATAAGACAAATGACACTTAATCACCAATGGAGGGTAATGATAAAAGAGTCAGCAAAATTAACAGGCATCATCAAGATTGTTGTGGTTGCTACAGCTAGTGGAGTACAATGAGCCATACCATTTTATATAATAATAACACTTAACACTTACACAGCACTGGTCACCTTCAAACTGCTTTAAAAACATTAACTAATTATTATACAAGCATTTGGGGCCTGCTTGCTAAATATATTCCCTGACTGCAAACATTCACATGCTGCACATGCTTAAAATAACTCACAAGACAGACGTTCGGCCGGTCTTCATCCCTCTGTCCTCCCCCAGTTCATCAGACTGAATTTACCAGGACAGCAGAATAATGCCTTGTGTCCTATTCAATATAGAAGAGCAGGATGAAATTAGTGTGCTGGACTGGTCACTTGGACGCACAGCCTCTTCAGAGTGATTTCTCTTGATAATTCATACCCAGAGCGGATTTTCAGCCAAGGCAAATTTTCACACTTGCGTTGACTATAATGGAGCTGTGCCCAGCCATAGTGCTGAAAGCCAATGTTCATGCATGTTAGGTTCTATTTTGCTTTCTTTTGCCCCGGTATGGCAATTTCCACTCCACCAAACAGCTGTTTTAGAGACTTATTCCCTGTTTCCTGGAACTTGCAGAAGCAAGAAACCCTCTACGAAGGAGTCTGAAGGTTCGGCAAGTGGCAGCACCTCTGCTAAACCTGCATCAGCAGGACTCATCTGAATTTATCCTAGCTGATGGGGGCACCCCAGATCCCCACTAGTATGGGCAAAAAAGGTATTCTTGTGCTTTGGCAGCTGTGCCAAAATGTAAACTGTCCCTGCCTCAACAGGAGCTGATATTTCTGTTTGTGCAGGGCCTTCACTATAAATATTTTTGCTGCTGCAGAAATAACACTAATCACATGCTAATCAGCTCCTTATGGTGTCTCCTTCGTTAGTGTCTTCGCTGCCAAAAAAGCAAGAAAGATGGCAAATTCTCAAAGGTTTTAGAGTTTTGACAAGACATCACTAAATCCAGAAAACAAAAGTCTGAATCCTTCAGATCACCCAGTACAAGCTTGCCCTAACAATTTTGATTCCTCAGCAGAAAAATGAGATTTCAAGTTACAGCTATCATATAAAATCAGCATCTGATTAAAATAGATTGGAAGACTTCCGAGTCCTTTGTGCCAAACTGAAAAGTGGCATTTGCCTTGGCTCAGCCCCGAAAGAGCACCCACTTTAAATTAAACCCATTCCTGAGTCAAAATTTCTTATGCCAGTTACTCCTGCAGGTTCCCACCTCCTGAAGTGACTATGGAATCAATAATGCCATTTTTTTCTAATTTACATACAAGAGGAAGCACTGAAAAATAAATGGCTATTTAACAGCATTGTCAGGACTGTTTTGGAATATAAAATTCTCTGAATACAAACCCAGTATGCATATTTTCAGGATTGTTATGGAAAAGAAGATATTGTGACTATTGAGTTTTACATCCCAAACAAGTCTGAGCTTCATGGAGCAATATAAGGATTTCCTCAACATTCAAGCATTGGGGAAAGGGAAACTTCGTGCTGACTGTAATCCCCTCTGAATAACAGCTGATAGAGGTAATAAAGATCATGAAGATTTTACTGTAAAAAAACCCATAAGACACACTGGTTCTTCATAATCCAAAAAGTTATCTGGCTTTATTTTTGTGTTCAGTATTAATATTTGTAATTGAATAACGCTGTTTATTTTGAACCGAGAGATAAAAAGGGAATTATTTATTTAGAATAAATCATTGCAGCATAGTGAGGCACACAACAAGGCTCTCCTTGGCATATATGAGCCATTTATAAACACTATACTCAATGACAGGCTAAATTCAAGGATTAAACATGAACAGCAGTGAGGTATCACAGCTCTCCGACTCTTCCAGGCTGTACTCAGCATATAAAAGTCTCTCTTCTCTGAAGGCATAATGTGCTCTTTAGTCAGAGCTTTTGTTTTCCTGCCTGTCCAAAATCACGGCGGCACCTCGTTACACACCAGGCAGATGGGCATTTTAATACCTCGCTGAAAGACCGAAACACAACGGCCCCGATTTGCTGACATCTCTGGCTGCAATAAGCAGTTCTACATGTAAGCCTTTGATCTGTATTTTCTAAACTTCATAACAAAACTTCAAGAAAAAAAACTATTAGCTGCAAATTAGACATTCTCATGGAAGCCTAGAATTATTTTTCAGGACAGAGGGCTCAATTTCCCAATCTCAGGTGTATGATTAAAATCAATTAAATCACTCTTCCAATGTCAGCGGCAAGATTCTCCTGACAAATGAAATTATGCGAGAAAAGTGTTCTCTTCACTCTTCAACCCTTTCTCAGCATCACTCACATCCACAAATGAGATCAAAATTTTCAGCTCGGGGATTTCAGAGATATTTTCCATAAGAACATGAAAAATCCCAGGAACCCTATGTAAGTAGACTTTATAGTCTCTAGTGGCAAGATGCTGATGGCCTCTGTATGTTAGATATATTCATGACTAACTAAAATGAAAAGTTCTAGTGGAATTTAACCATTTGGGGACCACACTAGCATTTTTTTCATAAATTAAAGTTTTAATGGTAGAATTATGTACCAGACTCTAGGATACATGTAGTAACCTTTCTGTGTCTCTTTTCATTCCCAAGGAAGTCCCTGGTGGCTTTACCCTATTGAAAACCTGAATTTTATCAATCTCTCTCAGCTGCTTGCAGATCCAAGAGCAGCAAAGCAGGCTAGACTTCAAATGACCACATCATTTGTGGAGGCCCTGAAGGGTTAATAGTTACTTACAGTAGTATTCCTTGAGACAAAATAAGGTGTGTTTTTTTCTAGAAAGTAGATAAATAAATCTTTTGACAAGAAACACCACTTGAAACGCAGAGATATCTCATTTCCAGAGGTGTTCTGACGTGGCTGAACTGTACCTTCAGCAAATAATTTACCTCTTAATTTGTTAAAACATATGGGCTTAGAGGTAACTTTGCCCATGAGGCGTACATCTATATTATATGCTTGTTTGGTTTGACTTCATTTTCCTTGGAGACTTGAACAAATGTTTTCTGCATTTCATAAGTTTTTTTTTTTTTTTCCCCTCACGTGTTCAAGGCAGCAGTGTTACATATGTATTTTGTTTCTTTTGACTGTGTTTAAAGAGGAGCGTGCTAATTTACAGTACAACCGGCAAAGTGGAGCAATGTTTCAGGATGAGAAACGTGGCCTATTTATAAACCTGCGCGGGAGCCGCTTTCCAGCTCGCTCCATCCCAGCAGCATCCAATCCACCCTGGCCAGGCTGGGGTTTTGGTTTCTTTTCAAATCACTGCGAAGAACCTATTTCTCTGCAAAGCAGAAAATGAAGGGTTTGTGTCTTCTTGTTGAGGTTCTTGTTCTTCAGTATAAAAGAATAGAGCAACCAGCAAACTCCACATAAGGTCCCTGTTGATATCTTAGTGCCTTAGCACAAAACCACTTACTAAGCACTTGGAAAAGTGTTTGTCCTGCTGCCGAATTAAAAAACTAACCCAACAACAGAGGATTAGCACAATGGTAATCGAAGTAGCATCATCCATTTGGTAGATGCTGTAGTTGGAAAAGTTGATAGGTGGGATGTCCCCCTGAATATTAACTGCTGTGTCAACAGAGCTGAAGGATGCAGTTAGGCAAAGGAAATGCAAGAGGAAATGGCCATGAGGTCTTAAAGCCAGCTGGCTTATCTTATTTTGAAGCTTTGGTCAAATACTCATAACTGTTGAAAATTTATTGCCATGTAGTGTTACATGGCTTCTTTCAATGAGACCTCTAAAAGCCCAGCAGAGAGGGAGCTCTTTCGTATGCTCTCATTTTCCTTGTCCTCCATTTCACATAAAACAATGAATTTGTTGAAGCATGACTCCAGCAGGATCAGTCATGGTTGTAGCTTTTCCGTCTCTCAGGGCTGTCCCTGGTATCAAGACCCTCAAACCAGTGCCCACCTTTGTGTCTCAAAGGAAAGGTCTACACAAAGCTGGCTCAAGTTAGGATTTACATGATTTTGCCTAATTGTCCTATCTAGTCTTACTACAATATGGGGAAACTGGAACAAAACTTGATTGTTTTAAAATGGCAACATGATGATTGACATTCTCAAGAGGAAGAAAAGCCGGAAACCCACCAGGGGCAGGCTGGAGGCTGGAAGGCGTCTTCTTTTTGCTTTTGGGTGTTTTTTTTGTTTTGTTTTCTGTGCATGAAATCAACACCTCAAAGTGCTTTTTGGTTTTCCATTTGTTTATTCCAACCATAAATATTTTATCACTTAAAAAGGAAAGCAATGTTTGCTCCTAATTGTTTTTGATTAAATATGCTAATTACTTTTTGGAATATTAATGACACATACGGTACTAAATGTTTTAATAATGCAATGAAATAAGCCAGCAAATATAACTACAAATTAACCTGAAACTGCTACGTGGTTTTCATAATTTTGTGTTATAACAACACAAATCTAAAGGAAAATTTCAATGACAAAACAATATTTCTAGCTTGCTGTCTAGAGTTCAACTAAACAAAAAACTAACCCAAACAAAATCCCTCAGTGAACAGAAAGCTACCATGCTTTGGGACCACTTTTCTTCACTGGAGGACACGGAGAACAAAAACAAAGCCTAACTGAATATGAGAACACCTCACAAGTGTATGCTGAGCATGGAACAGGTCATAAAATTTTGCGTCCTGTGTCCATAGGTCCGAAGAGGTCCTAAAGCTCATCCGTGACGAGCATAGCGGTGACAGCAATTGTGATGCTGAATTACCCTGCAATCACCCAAGCTATCATTATGTAGGAAACATTAAAGTTTGACCATCAAGCATTATTCCCATGTTTCTTACTTAGCTTATGGTAGGCAGTTAATATTTTTTTTTAATTATTTTTTTTTTGTTCTTGCTCTCTGCTCAGGAGAAGATAATATCTCTTTGTTTAGGTGCTTGCAGAAGGGTAGACACCTCTGCTTTTCAGTGGCACAGGCACCAGGAATGGAAATGCCTTTTCAATACAGGCTGCTAATGTGTTCGTGGGCTGAAATCAAGCTCCCTACCTACGGCAGGCTCCCCAATTCCCAGGACAATCACACTGACACAATTAAATTTTTCCTCTTCTGTGACAGAACTATATGCAATGGTTAGTATTACATTACACTGAAAATAATTAATATTGCGGAGCTTTTTGCATGTTTGTGTGTTAAAGACTTGACCTTTTAATTTGTTTTTCCCTCAGAAATGTTTTGCAATCTAATGATTTATATAGATAGTTCAAAGTTGCCAGATAGTCTGTCAGAGCTTTCCAGAATAACTATGATTATATTTTACCATACTCAGTGTTAAGGAACCATTTTTGCTGTTGTGTGGATAGCTTTTGTTGGGGTTTATTTTCGTCAACTCTGGTGGAACAGGAGAGTTTTACCAAGCACCACCAACCAATGTAGACCCTACAGGTGATGCCAGCTTCAGACCAGTAAAGATAAAAAACAATATTGCTTCTCAGCTGACAAACAAATGCTAAGGTCTTTCAAACCAACTTAATCTAAACGTGGCTATTTGGAAATAAATATTCTTAAAACTTGGAAATTGCTATAGAATAACAATTTGCTTGTTACCCACCTGCTGGGAAAGTGGCATTGGCACAGCAGGTGTGTTTAATTGGCTTGATATGCCAACAAGTGATAACCAATTGATAATTGCTTGATAATTGATAAGTCAATTGATAAGCAAGGGCCTGCAGATTTTTCCTGTCAGGTATTACCATTGGTTATGTTATTAGTGGCACATTCAGCTAGCAGGGCTGTAACGGCAGTGAGCAGCTCCTTAGTGCTGACCTGTGTGTCCCTGAAAAAAACACTTTGGGAATCCTTCCTTCAAGATGTACCTTGAACATATGGATGTGTCTTTTACTGGACTTTTAGCTATGACACATCCATGCTTTGCTAGCCAAGCCTGAATTATTAAATGATGATATGGACTATGCCTATAGAGGACCTAGGACCTCCTTCTGAAATGCTAATAAAGCCAGCAGGAGAGAATTCATTAGGTTTTTCTGCTGGATTTAAATTCCTGAGTTCAGAAATTCAGGTGAGTAACTGCAGTTTTAAATAAGCTTGACTTTGATATTTGGGATCCTTCCACACAGGAAGTATTTTTGTTTGGATTAAAATTAATCTTGAAACAGAAATTTGTTTGAAGATCAGCAAAAACCAAATCTCATTTACAAATTGTGTTTAACTTTGAAGGCCTGTGCCCTTCTAGACTTAACCTCAAGCTGAAACCAGAGTGCCAAAATACTGAAAGAAATACTAGTCCTTTGTTATTTTTAATCCACAGGCATGCTAAAGCTATCAAAAATCTGTCTAACATGTTTATTCCTAGGAGATTTTGAGTCTAGCTTTGCAGATCTGAAGGGTACAGCTCTTAGGATGAGTATCAGACACTGGGCAATGATCAGGTCCCAGCAATAGTCTTACCATGGACTTTAGCGAGAATTGGAACTAGACCAGAGCAAAGAGAGAAGAGTTTTCAGCCCTTCCCATCTTCGTGTTCTTTGCGGGGTGATCCCCTGGGGATTTCACACTGTGGTGGGAATCCTTCACAGAGGGACACTGGGAAGGCAGCTTACAGCAAGATCTTTTTTCCAACGCCTGCAATAACAGCTCAGGCTTCCAAGGCACACTGCAAGCCTGAACATGGGCAGACAGAGAAAAAACATGCAAGAAAAAGAAGAGCTAATTAAGGATATAATCTGAATAGAAACTTTTGGAAAGTTCAAATGTGCATAAAGAAAACTAATACAGCAGGCTTTGAAGCTGCCGACATTTTAACCTCATAGTCTAGGCCAAACCCTGACGATCAAACACATAAAAAGCACTGTCTGCTCACAAAGTAGAGCCTGAACTAAAGAAAGGACTGGGGCAACAGACGGCTTTATCCGACTGCTCTTTCAGTAGCTTTAGCTTCCCACCCAAGGGACAACTCACCTCTTGGGCTCCATCAATCCACTTCCACGCTCCGAAACCTCTGCCACCTCTCAAGCCGGAGAGTGATGAATGAGCAGAGACAGTGCGTTGCTGTGTACACGTCTGCTCGGGAGTGAGTTGAGAATATTCATCTCATTTCACTTGTGACCTTTCTCTATTCTGCAAACCTGAAAGGTCTGGGCTGCATAATCACATCTTGGGATAAAAGATAAGTGAACTACCAAATAAATAGTGGAGTGTTTACATGACCTTATGGTTTTACAGTCCATATTAATTTTTAATTGCACTGTTAAAATATAGTAAATATCTATTATACAAATTAAGTGGTAATAGGTATTTGTATTTTTTTTCATGAATTAATCTTAAAATAAGCTGATTACATAAATCTTTAGCCAAGCAGTGGCTAATCCTGGGCACAAACATTACTTTGATAAGATACATTCAAACAAACATTTTTGTGGCAAAATGTTATCAGATACTAACACATAATTAGTCTAAGACATTTGGTTCAATGCGAGCGTTTTTGAGTTCTGATCATTAAGTGAAGGTATTGGGAGAAATCCAAAAGGGAGCAGAGGATTGTAAGCACTTCAGAGTTCCTCTGTGGATTCCGATTAGGCTGCTGGATTCACTGCTGTTTCCTTATGTAAACATATTCACATATTGCGATGGTGGGGAAATCTTTATCAAATTAATGGCAAACAAAGTGATGTTCATGTAGATGGAATTATTATTCACCCGGATCTGTATTGGGCTGCAAGAGAAATTAGGAAAGAGGATGGGAACTGATGCAAGGAGTGGAATCCTAACTTTGTCCTTAGTATCAGGAGTGAGAGCTGCCCCTTGTTTCTGTCACCATGGTTAAGGTATAGTGGGGAAAGAGGAATAAGCTGGCATATATCCATTAATGTCAGGTGTTGACTCATACATTTAGTTCTCAGTCTGCATTTCTTACTTAGATTTACAGGACTTTTAATATTACCTGTATTTCTTTGAGTAAATTCCTTATTTTTCAGCAGTATTGAATGTATTAAAACAAAAGTACCTTTAATAACTTAATTTACTTATCCAATAGTCTGAAAGAACTATTGATCAATACATAATAAATAAAGGTTTGTAAAATGCTTAATAGTGGCTTAATAATGGAATCTAGTAAATACTTAATTAGAGAGGGTTATTGAACCCAGACAATGGCTATTTGACATGCTGGCATGCAGAGGAATAGCCCCTTAATTGACAGTATACTCCATTGTACAAAGAAATTTTAGTAATAGCTTGCAATGGCGATGATGAAGCCACTTGGTCAATGCACTTGCTGTCAATGCAGCACGCTAATAGCTCTGTGAGAGCCTGCCTCCCCATCTGCAAGATGGGTCCCAAGGAGCGCTGTGAAAGCTCAGAACAAGGCAAAATATCTCCAGGATTTTTTCTAATCATAAGGACTAACCGCGCACGAGTGCAAAATGAAATCTCCTCGGTGTTCCCATGATCCCTGCAGAATGACCGAATCCATTCGGGATCCTACCAGTAATCACCGAGTGAGGTGCAAACTGGCCTGCTCCTCTCCGTGTGCCCCCCACTCCCAGGGCAAACAGTTCCAGCACAATCAGTCCTACCTCAAAGTCTTCTGGATGTACGATGGACCAGTCAGTCCTACCACAAAGTCTTCCAGCTGTATGATGGATCAGTCCTACCTCAGGGTCTTCTAGATGTGTGATGAGATGCTGGCAGTGGAGGATTGTACCACCTGCTGTACACACACAGCTCCCTATTTACCAGGTCCTTAACCCAGAGACTGCTGCACCTTAATTTCAGCATCCCAGAGAATACCTTTCCCCCAGACAGTGTAGCAGCCTGCCCCTACACCCACAGACATCTTTACCCACAAATATGCCCTATGCTGAGAGCTTCAAAGGATCATCCAGTGTCACCACTAACACTGCTTGGGCCCCAGTGCTTGCCTTGGGAGACTTTGTGCTATGAGACACTACGGCTTATCTGTAACAAGGACCAGGTACTAAGCATCTTTATAACACAAAGACATATAAAAAATATTTAAATGTAAACAATTCACCAGCCCGTTACATTATGCAGGGTCACATTTTAAAGGCTCTGGATATTTTTCCCCATCAAGTAGAAAAAACTGGGATTTCCTGAATTCAGAAGTTTCGGCTGGCACGGGGTGTTGCAATGCCTGCAGATGTCGGTGGGTTAAAAGGCAGCATTTCTTGCTTTGAAAGGTGTTATTTTGAAAGTTCTCATGAGCAATGCAATTGTTTGCCTTTCCACTTACACTGTTTGGTTTCTTGTTCCATGAAGTAGAGAGAGTGTAACTAAGCTGCTCCTCACTGCTTAAAAAAATAAATTGCAAATTTCTTAGAGATGTTGTTTTATTTCCAGTCTCTCCCCCTCGGTACACAAATACCTGAGATGGGGACTGTGTAATGGATAAATGTGTGAAAGGGCTGTTTGGGGTTTTTAGCTCCTTATTTCTGCTAACAACAGGGTTTCTAATCCCATTGCTATGTGGGAACTAGTCATACGTGTGAAGTTAAACTTGTACGTGAGTGTCTGCAAACTCAGGGATTTGGGTCACATGTAGAGAAATACAAATTATTGGTACAATAGATAAAATATGTACACTTCGTATATAAAAAGTGCCTTGATCTATGGTGCTTTTCTTCTCAGTTTCCAATGAAAAACACTCAGTCACTACTACTGGGTGTCACTTTAAAATAAAATTGACTCTAATATGCTATAAAATCACCTCCTTTGTCAGGTTAATCTGCCCAGATAAGTGCCTTGGAGAACATGGGGTATTTCTTGAAATGGTACAGATAAAAGCAGAGCTTTACACAGAAAGAAATGCCATAGCAGCACCAACACAGGCTCCAGAGGATCTGGTTCATGCAGACAGGCAACGTGTCCTCGGGCCGGGGGACACAGCTGACCGAGGTGGGTAAGACCCCCATAAGACCCCGGGCCAGGAGCAGCACCCTGGTCCCTGACGTAAGGGGCACAAAACCAGTCAGAGTTCAGCAGGGACGTGGCTGCCTCCATCAGCCTCCCTCCTAGGCTGGTGCTCCAGCCAGCATGCAAAATGTTCCATTTTACTACTTTATAAAATCCTCTCGATTGCTCGGTTGGTTTCCAGCGGATTCAGCCCCAGGGCATTGGTGGGGTGCCAGCACCCTCCCAGGGTGCAACCGCAGGCAAGTGCTGCCCTTCGCCTCCCCTCCCTCCTCTCTCCAAGGGGCTGAGTTACACCAGCACGTGAGATTCAAGGACCACAATCCCAATGATGCCCAAGGACCAGCTGCTGCTTCGGGCCAGCTCAGGGATAGAAACAGGTCTCAGGTTTCCTTCCCTGCAACTCACATAGGTTTAAAGTCTGGAAATCACCACAAGTACTTCACTCCTAAACAATTATATCTACTAATTGAGATGAGAACTTAATATTATATCTTTATATTAAGTATTAGATATATAAAAAATCTATTTAGATTTAATATTGCAGTAGCATCTGGTCTTTTCATCTAATTTAAAGGCTGGAGCCTTTAAAGAAGGGAAACCTCCAGCAAAAAATAATACCCATAAGCATTACAATCCTTCTCCCGCTTCACTTACTTTAAAGAGTAATAAGAAATCTCCCCCTACAGGCTTTCGGTGCCTAATGCAAGGTAAATAGACCCTCCTAGGCTGTGATTTGTCCTCTTAAACACTGAGTAATCTATAAAGGCTGCTCAGGACACATCTGCATGTGAAGGAGAAGGTTTGCCAGCTCCTTTTCTTCATGAGCCAAATAACAACGCAGAGCCCCCACCCCGCTTCCCCGGGGCGAAGCGGGTGAGCTCCCCGACAAGCGCTACAGGGGCACCTCTGCAAAGTCTTAACAATTACCTTGTGCATTTTTACTCTTTATTACCAGAACTCCACTGGGCAAAAACATTTTGACTAGGAAACTATTTCCGTTTTCCTTTTACCTATTTTAAGAGAAGAAATTAATGGGATAAAAATGCAAATTACTTCCTTCCTTTGCACGGGAAAAAACCTTGCGCTCCCTTCCTTACCAACTGACTGTTTGTTTTAAGCTATTCACTGGGAACCAACATCGTACATATAATACCAGCAAAACCAAACGACGCTAATGTAACATGTATTTCCAAATAACACAAAGAGAGTTTATATCCCCAAATTATTCTCAATTTCGTTTAGGGAAGGCCTGCTTGGGGATTAGGGTAGTTGTTTGTTTATTTGAATTCATTATAGAACTGGGAGTTTATTATATTCTGTACTCACTGTAAGGTAATCAAAATATAGATGGAAATTGGAATATTTTTATTGGTGCCATTTACATGGGTTATATGCTTTGAGAGAACTAGAGTGCCTTGATAAACTTGACGTAGAAGTGTCAGACTCCTTTCCTGTATAACTGTGCTTTTAGAAATCTCATTCTCACATAATCTTAGTTATTTAACAGGAGCCTTTCTTTTTCACAACAACTTTCTGTCCATGCCTCTCTTTTGTACAATATAATAAGATCTAGTTTATTGGAAATCCAGTGGCTGCAAACCAGAACTGACCCCCAGCTTGTTTTGTTTTACAGAACACAAAATTTAACCAAAGAAATTTAATTGAGAAGGAACTTCCCCATTGCTATTTCCATTTGCTCCCAGTGCCCCCATCATTTTATTTATTCCAGTAGTAAAAATAAATCTTTAATTGGAAGGAAAGTGATAACTGAAGTTTAATTAAGCTAAGCCAATAAAGTGAAGGGAAATTACCAGTCTAATGTCACACACTGAAAAGGGGCCATGCAGGGCTGCAATTTGGTCTGCTCCAGAGTAGCCTGTGGAGAGGCTCACTCAGAGGCAAGAGATGCACTTGGCTTCATCTCCAGTTCTCATGTGGGACAAGGTGACAATATTTCAGCCACCACCTTCTTCCCACCATTCCAGCTGCTTCATCCACCCTTCCCAAGGATGCTTGTGCCTGTAGACAGTGCAGCATCACACTGGGGAAGTCACCAGCCAGATCACCTGCAACGTGGACATGAGCTTACCCTTCTTTCCCAAAAATTTTCTGTGCCATCAGCAGCATGAAACCCACCTACCTGTCCTGCTTGAGAGCTGCTTCGTGCACTGAAAGCATTTTAAGTGGTCTGTAGCAATTTTTTTTTTTTTCCAAAAAATATTGGGAGTTTTGCAAAGGGGGAGGAAGGGACCATGCCATGGGATGGCCCCAGCGTGCAGAGGGAGCACGGGGAGGAAGGTTTTTGGCTGCCCAAGCTTCCAGTCACAGTGTCTGTGGGGAAGATCCCAGGAGCAGCACTAACAGCGAGCTTCCTGCCAGCATGTCTGCCAGGGTGCAGACTTATTTCATATTTATAAATATGCTTTGGTAACAAATAATAGCTGTTACTGTTTTTTTAGTATGAGCTGTGAACACTCTTTTACTGGCAGTGTGTCCTTTTTCACACTACCAGGTTTATAAATTGCAAAGCCAGAAGGACTGACTGTGATCGGATAGCTTGGCCTCAGCATTGAATTTTCCCCAGCAGCCTGAATTAGAAAAATATATTTTTGAGAAAAACAACACCTCTTAAAAATAATTAAAACTAGAGAACTCACCACACTTCCTAGTATGCTCTTGTGTCAGTTCATCACTCTCAACATTAAAAAACATGTATCTTAATTACTCTTCTGAATTTATTTCCAGTCACTGACCTTGTTATATCTTTGTCTGATAGATGAAAGTACCCATTATTAAAGTTCACTTCATCATGTGGGTGTGTATAGGCCATGGTCAAATCATCCTTAACCTTCTCTTTGATAAGCTAAATAAACCAAACCATGAAATCCTTTCTTATATGCTATATGTTCATTAATCATTAGCCTGTTTTTCCCTCAGAAACCTCTTCTACTGAACCACAGCCTTTGTGGTCAGCAGCCTGTGCCATCCCTAAACAGCCAGGCGAGCTCAGTAATGAAGTAAAATAACGAGGTCCATATAACTGTCCCGTCTGGTACCCCAGTGCTTCCCTTTCCAGCTGCTGCATCATGCTGGGAGCCCTGGGGCAGCTCCTCTTCCACCTCAATGGTTAAGATGTCCTTCAGTTATTGCCTCCAATGCTCTGTCCTCCTCCCTGTCTGCCTTCCTTGCACATCAGTACCTTATTCATTGATCATTTTATGCCTTCTTCCAGGTTGTGGATATACACGCTAAATTGAACCGTGCTGAGAAACCTGCCAAACCCTGATTCCAGTTGATAATTTGGGGCTTGTTAAGTGACTGGATTCATAACCATGCATTGATTACCAAGTCATGGAGCAGTGACTAACCACACCAACCGGCAGCCGTAGGGTTCCCCTCATCAGCGCTTTGTTAATTGAATAGTTAGGCTTCCAGGCCAACATCTCACCTGGCACTAACGTTAGTAGTTATTGTTTCCCATTGCACTTATTTGTTATTGATGTGGAAAGTTTGACCACCACCCTGTGATAGGAGTACTAAAATTGGCTTCTTTCTGCACTATAAACCAAGAATATTTATTCAGCTTTCTCATCTTTTCTGCCTATTGACAGTTGTTCTACCATCTCCATCTAGAAAACAACTTGTAATTCCTTTTACTCCTAATACTTTTCAATCTGCTTTTTCTCTTATCTCAAAGCAGGTATTTCTCCTCTTATTCTTTGAACTCCCTAATCAGTTTGAACAATTATAAACTTTCAGAAATTTCCTTTTAAAAAATATTTATCTAATATCTAAATTTCCTTCCCAAGACAAATCATGGTTTGGTTTGGTCTGCTTTGTCTTTTTCCCTTGACCAATGCTGCTTTATTGTGCATTTCTGGGAGGTTAGCATCGAGTGAAATGTCCCTAATTCAGAAATACCATTTATATTTTTCTGCCTAAATTCTTACAACTGGACAGTTCATCAGGCAGAAGATATTAGAAAAACTGGCAGCCATAATCGTGTGGGTGGAGGTGAGGACATCTGCTCTTTATATCATGAACATTGCCAACATGCTATAGACATATCCAGGTTTCTGTTCCAAAACCCCCTCAAGAATATACCGTGTGGAGTTCCAGCTCGCTGGAACCTCCTGCTTGGTTTGGGAAATTTTGGCATGTTGTTTTCCTTCTGTAGCTTGTTCATAATTTTCCTGGTCTTTACTACATGGGCAAAGTGTGCCCAGATTTCATGTGCCATTCTAACATATGTTCCGTGATTACATACAGGATGTATAATCACTCTTCTTTACTGCATGAGTTCAGCTGGCACCACTCGCTGACACAGTCCAGCGCCACAAGAGAGTCTTGGGGCAAAGCATGTTCGAAGTTGGTGCTACGACTGCGGCAGCAGATGAACGGCAGCGTGCCTTCCTCTAAATCTTTAATGCGCACTTGTAGACGCGTCCTGCTCGCTCGTCCTGGAAGCATTGGGCACAGCCGAGCTGACAGCCTTGAACATTGCCCAATGTGCTGTGACTGGCACAAGCCGCCACTTTGTCGCTCATCTTCATCCCAGTGTTCATGGTCACCTTGCCATGCATTGTCCCTAGGAACAGCCTGAGAGAAGGAACAGGAGTCAACAGCAAGCTCAACTTTAGGGACAGCAACATCACCCTGAAGCCTAATTCGCAGAATCACAGAATCATCGAGGTTGGAAAAGACCTTGAAGATCATCTGGTCCAACCGTTAACCTCATACTAACCGTTCTCAACTCCACCAGATCCCTCAGCGCTGGGTCAACCCGACTCTTCAACCTCTCCAGGGATGGGGACTCCCCCACCACCCCGGGCAGCCCATTCCAACACCCATCAACCCCTTCTGGAAAGAAATACTTCCTAATATCCAGTCTAAAGCTAATCTAATTCTCACTGTATCATCCCAGCCTGTGTTCATTTACCCACCAGGCACATGGTTTTCCAAACCCTCGATCAACAGCAACCATGGGTCACTCAAGTTTCTTTGAAGGGCCAACGCATGATGCTTCCCACTGCTGTTTATCTCTGCCGGGCCACCATAAGCATGATACCATGAACTGAGTGATGGGCCAGTGATGGTAGAAACATGAACCCACCCAGAAAAAGTGTGTGGCAAAAGATGGAAAAGCCTAGCTGTTTAACTGGAGAAAAGAAAAGGTGGTAAGAGTATCCTAAATTATTGTGTATGAAGATTTACTTTGTAATGTGTCAATGTTAATTGACAAAACATTGGAACAGGATACCCAAAGACGTGGTTGAGTCAGCGTCGCTGGAGGTATTTAGAAAATGTACAGTTGTGGCACTTAGGGACATGGTTTGGTTTGTTGGTGGATTTGGCAATGTTAACGGTTGGACTCAATGATCTTAAAAGTCTTTTCCAACCTAAATGATTCTAAGGAATAAAAATCTAGGTAGTGTGTGAAATCAAACCTTTGTAATCCTAAAACAAGGCGTATAGTTATGGTGAGTCAATCTGCTGAAGCACAACAGTACTTCAAAACCTCAGAATCAGATTTTTTTAAGTACTTAAACACCTATAAATATGAATAGACAAACTAATGGGAATTTTTGACCCTCCGAGAATCTGGTTGTTGTTATGACAATCCAGTTGTCTTGAATACCCCACGAGGCACTGATCATTCGGTCCTTACAGAGTTTTAAAAACCTGGCCCTTCAATGTAAAAAAGGAAGATATTAATCTCAGAGAGCTCTTTATCTTCTCATTGTCCCATCACAAATTCTTGCACAATATCCCAGAGTTAACACAAATGGGTAACTGTTCAGTTATCTTTAAAGGCCTATGGGATTTGATAAGCAATTTCATGGAAATAATCTAAATATGCATAATAAAAAAAGAAGGAAGTGATGTTCTGTTAATGCATCACTTTTATTGTGACAAGTTTTTCTTCAAATGAAAAATAAAAGTGTAAAAACTTAGAATTGCAGTACTGTTAAGCACCTCCTGGGATCATTATAATAGACTGTACAATTATTACCTGAGCTGAAGTGCTTTTTAAAAGAAAAAAAAACAAAACAGCAATAAATGTAATTTCATTGCTCTTCATATGCAAAATCTGCCTAGCATCTATTTCCAATATGAAATCAATTCTGCATTTACTCATAATACTGCATGGAACCTTACTGAAAATCTTGATATAATTTCTATAGTATTTTTAACATTTGCACTAGAGTAAAGCTCAATAAAACTTTTAAATGGTTTACATCCATCATGTCACTGAAACGTTTTTTAAAATATTTTGCTCGGTATTATGAAGGTTGAGAAAGAATAATGAAGGTATCTCTCTCTGCAAGCTCCTGCATTTTTCTCCCCACGATCAGTGCTGATTTCACAGTTCTCTACCAGAGCTTTTCAAAGGATAACGTCAGCTTAGATGAAGGAAGAGTCAGATGACCATACTTTGTCTCTACACACTACAGTTCTGTTGACTTAAATACAGGAACTTCAAATTTACATAAGATTAAGGGAGACAAGAATTATTACACCCAGCTCTTTGATGTTGATTATGCAAACAGATCTGTGTGCCCACACAACCTCTGTCACCTCTATATATTGGACTGTATGGGTGGGTCAAGACAGCACATATTTCGGTGATTAAAAGGAGTCAGAAATGCTGAAATCCATCTCATACCCGAGAACAATGAAATCTTCCAAGAACAAAACCTTACCATTAGGAATGCTAAATTTGATTTTTAGGGGAAAAAAAAAAAAAAAAAAAGCTGTCATCACTTTTGTAACCACTTGCTTCTCTGTTAAGTGGCACCAAAACCAGGCTGAGCAGCTTTTCACGTAAATATACAGGAGCCTCCTCCTTAGTGTAACCACTATATTTTGAGGTGCACCATTTTTCAAAACAGTTATTTTACAGATATCCCTTGTGCCAACAACATGGACATTTGGTTGCCATCACTGTTTTATTATACTTGTATGTAGGGGTCCTACTGCCTTGTGGAAATGGACCCTCCTAAACTGTACATTGAAGGAAGCAGAAAAATTTGCTTTGATGTCTTTTTAGCTCTGTGCTCCATATGAAAGCAGTGACAGCAGTTGACTAGCAAGCAGTGACAGCAGTGCATTAATATATAAAATAATTAGAAAGAGCACTTAATGAAATTATATGTGTGTTTATACATCCTAAGCCTCATGGCCACATTATCTCCTCTCTCATCAAACCACAATACAGCTACTTTGAAAAGTATTATTAGTGACTTCTATGCCTACCGAAAGAGTCCAGAGTTTATTCAAAAAAAAAGTGCTGACCAGTGAGGACATGAAAAGCCATTTAGGCATGCCTGGCTCTGCCTGCACCTCGCTTTCACAGCAGATTAGCTGGAAGGAGATGGGCTCCTGCCGCAGTGGCGGGGATTGCATAATACTCCCCCAAGAGCATGAGAGTGACTTTAAAAGTTTTACTAGGTTTTTATAAGATTGTGATACCCATTTTCAGTAGCCAGCTTGTCCAGTTGCTTGCAAATTATGATAATTTGAAATACTGTACTGGATGCTATAGGCTGCCCTTAAGTTTTCCCAGAGCATATGACTCTGAGTTAAATGCTGCTAACTACTCGGTACTGGGGAGGATGAATTTTCCCAGTCTAAAGGTAATTGTCTACACTGGATTTGTTTCACCATGAAACTGAAGAGATGAGCATCTGACATGATGTATTTTACAAGGTGCTTAACAAGAACATGATTGGGAAAAAATTGAAATCCATGAAATCAATGCTATAACCTAATATTGTTTGTTCTTAGTGACTACTGGAGCACAACAGGATCAATGTCAGGACAGCACTATTCACTCTAAGTATCAATGACCTGGAAGAAGTCATGTGAAAGGATGAGACATGCCAATGGCAGAGCTTAGGAGGAGGATCGAAAAGGAAAATACAAGCAAGAGTGATACAACTCAAAATGACTTGAATTGGCCCAGAAACAGGTAGATGGAACAGTTGAATACAGAGAAAGCCAAAACTATTCTCTGGGAAAAAAAAAAAAAAAACACAAAAACAACAAAAAAACCCAACCAACCAACCAAACAAACAAACAAAAAAACCCAACAAAAACCCCACAAAACCCGCCAAAACAGTGATACTCTTATGGTTTTTTTTGTCCAGCTTTACAGGGTATGAAGGAAAGGCAGACAAGCAGAGCAGAAGGCTAATTAGAGATCATGTAAATGTACATGTAGGTAATGAAGACAAGAAGCAGACAGCAAGGAAGAGAGCCTCAAACAGACACTGGTGGGGGTTGGCAGAATTAAGTCAACCAACAGCATGAGACAAAAAACTTTCTTTGTATCTTCCAGTTCACTGCATTTCTGCTAGTAGGCTTGTTCAGAGACTGCCAAGTTGCACCTGGACTAAATTGTTCAGCCTTGTATAGCTGTGCCCTAGTATATGACTTGATATTTAGCTATCTCAATATTTCAAATGCATCTAGGTTACAGTCAATCCAGAGTGCTATACATATTTCCATGGGTTGCTTTACTCAATTGCCGTATTACTGTGACTGAACACAGCAGCATAGCTTCCGAGCATAGAAGGCTGAATATCTGTATTAATGCTCTTTACTCATCTGAAATAATGCTAAAATTATAAGAGGTAAGATTAGCAGTATGCAAGAACTTGCCAGAAGAACGAGGGATGTCCCAACCAACAGATAGACAACGGGGAGATACAGGCGGTCTGCACTTTCCTTGAGAAATAACCCCTGTTTCCAGAGGAATGAAGGACAATGCACCATCCCAAGCCCTGGAGAGATGCTCCGGATGTCATCCACAGTAAACACTGTCAGAGTGGCCACAGGACGTAATGCTCAGCAGGTCCAGCACCTGGTGCTCCACCTCCGTTCCACTCTTGTCTCCAAAAACTGTACGGTTCCCACCCGGCTTTTCCACCCTGCTGCAGAAAGAGCTGACACAGACATCAGGGTCATGTGTTCTTCTTCTAGATGTAAGACGCGAGTTACGTCCCGCGTCTTACATTTTGGACTACCACCAGGCATGAGTGGAAATCCTTGTAAGGTTTTTTTTTTTTTCTTATTTCTTTTTCATGCTTGACTTGCTTTCTGTGCTTATGACTTCTTGAAGTTTTGAACCAGCTTCTTGTCAGGCTTCTTTGACTAGAAACTGAAATTCAGTGAGTGGCTCTGGCTAAATCTGGAAGATTTAGTATTAATATATTGATTAGTTTATCAGAGCTGATCCAAGTTATGCCCATATTTTCCACTGGAGGACCTAAAAAAATAATGCAGCATATTTCTTCACCGCGGCTTAACTGTATTTCAGGTTACGTAGGCATGTACTATAATAAAAAAGGCCTTTTCTAGTGCTATTTTCAGCATTGCAGAAAAATCCAGAGCTGGCAGTTTTTACAGTTTCAGTCCAAGACCAAGCTTCAATAAGCTCTTACAGCTCTAATGATTGTTAGTGAAAATGTAATGGGCCATTTGAAATACAAATGAACGCTGGTAGGTAAAGGGATTTTTTTTTTTTTTTTTTTAGTGGAATCAATTTACACTAGCTATTTAAAAAATATTAAAATAAATGTAATGCCATTAAATGTAAGCTCAAAACCCATTGAGAGCATTAGTGGCCAAATCTGCCAAAAAAGTAGTCATGCCAAGAACACAGGGCCAGATTCTGCTCTCAGTTACATTGGTGTTAAGCCAGGATAACTCCCCTAATTTCAACAGGCTTGTTCTGAAATAACACTGGTGTTAAATGGGAGCAGAAAGAAACTCCATTCCCTTTTAGGTACTTTTTGCAGTGCCCTGATATACCCTCAGTGACCTGGCTCATTTCTCACTAGCCTCAGGTATCCTGCACGTTTATTCAGCATCCGCTTTTGACAGGACAAGGAGATTGGTCTGACCTCCAGAACAGCAGCGAAGGTCCGGTGCAGCAGTTGAGGAGGGGTCAGGAAGCAGCGGGTAGTGTTGTTCAGCAGGTGCCGTGTTTTGGAAAAAAAATTAATGGACCAAAACAGTAAGAAGAGCTAATAGGAGTCTGTCACTGCAGAATAATTAACAGCTAAGTAGAGTTCAAAGTTTTGAGGGCAATGAGCTAAGCAACAGGGGAAAAAGAAAGCTCTTTTAAAATAGTGTTTAATTTTATGTTACTTACAAAGAAAAGTAAGGAAAACCAGTTAGTATTTATTTTAAAAATTTATGATAATATCCTGAATTCCCTTTAGTAGTCAAGAGTTTTTGTGGGTAACCCCTCCCTCTTTCTATATGACAGTTTCTAGAAACTATTAAATATCATATTAATATACTTCTTTGGGAAAAAGGAAAAAATATTTGGATTGGCATCATGCTCTGCTAGGAAGGTTGGCTTCTGCATCCCAGGTGATAAAACCAGGCACATAATCAAACAATGAAGAGGGGAGCAACAAAGAGAAAAAAGGTGTTTCCCTCATCTGACTTTCATCCTTATTGCTAGAGAATCCTGGAAAAAGTACACAGGCTTTTACTTAGACTTGAAAAATTCACCTCAGTGAGGTCTGTTATGTGCTATTACAAATAATCTTCTAAACAAAGGTTTCTATTTGGACTACAAAAAAGAACAATGTTGCCTGCTTTTCAGGTGGCAATGGTATATCTTTTTCTTTCAATTCATTCTCTTTATCTCCAGTTTGTACCTTTTATTTTCACAAATCCAAGGAAACTTTCCTGGCCATGGTGCCATTCTCCCTGGCACTTAGCACCATTTCAGCCATGTCCTTTCACCAGCAACCAAACCTTGTCCAACCAGAGTTCAAAATTTTGGATAACTCAGGATATGCCAATAAGATCAGCCAGGTTAACAGCATATAACAGAAAAACAGAGAAAATATGACCAATATATTTTCAATTCACCAGCTCTGCAAACAGCTGCACAAAGGAAAAATACAACATTTTGTATTGGACAGCACTACAAATATTTTTATCAAGATTTATTTAGGGGAGAAAAATTACATAGTTACATACTTTTCATTCACAACATGTAAATAATACAGAGTACTATTTGTCACATTTCATGATGGTTACAACTGGCAACTGAGGAATAATTTCCTTTTAATTATTGTTTAGTTGATTTTCTCTTTAATTACTGAAGTTACACAACGAAGGCACCAAAATATGTAATGCAAAATCTTTCCATACAGTAGATTTTCTTTAATAATAATGGTGGTTTTATTGTATTCTGTCTGCAGAATATAATTTTTCAGCAATGAAAAGCAGCTACAGATTCTTGAAGTGTGTATTTTTCATTTCCTTAAAAATTATTGGAAGGATTTTTTCTTCTGGATGTTAGTATAGGTACATTGTCCTACGTAAAAGATTTAGGATTTAATAGGTTTGACATTGGAGGGAGGTAAAAGGTATAAAGTTGCCTGTCTCAATAAGACAAAAGCCAATGGATCTGAAAATACAGCCCTCGGGCTCCTCCTCTGGCCTTTGCTTTGCTGCCAGCCTGGACAAGGGAATGCAGCTTTCCTTGTCTCTCTAGGGCTCTGAATTTGGGAAAACCGAAAGGAATAACGCCCCAAGAACCTCTTAGCTACAAATCATGGTGCATATTTTTTTTCTGTTTGTTTATGACTTAAATAGAATTTAAAAGTGCTCTGAGTTCCCTGTTTTTCCAACAGACTTTGTAGAAAGAGCTTTAATATAAACAGAGCTATCTGGTTTAAACCAGAGCAAAGCTGATATTTTGAAACTACAGAGCAATGCTAATTTTACTCGCCAGTCTTTCACCACTGGAGTGGGCCTCTGGTTGGGTCACCGGAAAATAAACTTGTTTCAATGGCTTTTATAACCAGATAAGATCCAAAACGAAGTACTCATGCCAAATATCACAGAAAGACTTGAACAATAATGCATTGCAAAAAGCGACATTTAGATTAGGTTATTAAATGTGGGGAGGAGGTTATGTGTGTATAACACATTTGTGAGCACTTGGGAATTTTTTTAACCATTTTCTCCTGTCTTTTCTGAATCAGTGTTTTGACTGACTTCAGCGGGAGTTTTGCTTGCATAAAAGCTTCCGAATTCAGCTCCAGGTCTAAACATTTGGGTTGTGATGTGCCTGGAAAGCCGGAGGAATTAAGATATTTGCCCTGCTCTCACTGCACTGGAGCTGACTCCCTAGCACCCTTGTGCTCCTTGGAAAATCCCAGCTATAGTTTATCTGAAATTAATTTGCCCACACTGTTAAGTCAATTACCCAAAGGAACAGAGACTCGATTAAAAATCTATTTAGTTCAATAGGAAACAGTATACTTGGGATCAATTTTTTTTTCCTCTTCGACTGCAAAGAATCTTATTGTATCCCTGTATAAATAATAAAGGTAGTGCACTATCCTCTCCTGCTCAAGCATGACTGAGCAGATACAGATTGTGCATAGCTCATGTCGTGAGAATCCAAAGAGAGACAGCATGCAGAATATCTCAAAAACAACCTTCAACACAGGGCACGTTCCTGCTCCACAAGGTAACCCAAAGTGAAGTTTGGATGTGCCGGGCCACGGGTACCACTCACCCCCCATGTTTCCAGAGGATGGTTGTACCTGTCTCACCTAGAGAAATGTTTCTATTGTCAAGCCTACAGCAAACTGTGTCCAGACAGATTGGTGTTCTGCTCAAAGGAGTCCACATGAATCATGTATTAGTTCATTTAAAAGCACTTTGTAGACAAACATGCTCACTCTATCAGCAGGCGTGGGGATGCAAATACTTCACTCAGTGTATATGAGCCCTGACAGGACATCTGTGATGCATGGGATTGAGAAACAGCTCATTCTGGAAAGATTAGGCAATAACAAGCAAAAAGGCTCACCGTATTTTGTTCTTTTTCAGCAAAATGAAAATTTAACTTTGCCATCATGTCGGAAATGGAGTAAACACTATCAACTGAAAACTAGCAGCAGGAAGAAGTAAATGATTTACAAGATATTCTTCAATCATTTAGCAGAAACACAGGAGTTTTTGGTTTAGGGGCTAGAGTACTCTGGCAGAAGGCAACTGTTCCCCAGGAACCTTAATGTTAATATACCTGCTGCATGGGACTGTTCTTTGGAGGTGAGAAAGAATTAGAAACATTTAGATTCAATAAATGCTAAAGATGTCTTTTATACACTAGTTGCTTGGCAGATGCTGATCGCTTCCTGTAAATTAAAGCAAGCTAATGAGTGTGTGCTATAGCAAAATATTTGGTGGACTCTCATTAGCAGATACAATGTGTGGAATTAATTTCACTGAGACAATTGTAGAATAATTCATATATAAAAAAACCCTAGTTTTCAAAGGCATTCTGGAAGAGATTCAGACATGTATGGACTTTGTCTATAAGTGATTCCAAATTAATTTAATTTGTGAGAGAAAAACCTATAATATTGTAAATACTGTAAGCATGAGTGACAAAGACAAAGTTATGCTATATACAGTCTGGAGAACATTGCTTTCAGTCTCTGCCTCGATGCCGGAGACTTACGGGAACATCTTCATGATAAGTAGAGTACAATCCCTCCAGTTGTATAATGCACTAATTTTCTACTAGCCCTGGGCTTTTCTAACTGCTTAGGTTATATGTTTACTAACTTTATCCTCTGTTTCTTTTGATTATGTGGTCAAATATGAGTGAATCCTATCATCACATTAAATGACACAAGCCTCTTGCCCCTCCATAGTTAGGGGATGTTCATTTTTTTGATCCTTAGAAAATGTAAGAATTCATTTGTTCTCCTGAAGTCCTAATTTTTCCTTAGCAGTAAACTGAGTACTGGAAATGGTAACTCAGGCAATCAGAGCATTGTTACTGTTCCCAGAAAGGTAATATTTTTGAATAGCTCTGCATATTTAACGAGGAAGATGTGTTTTGAGCAATTTTTAATAAAGTAATATTTTACTTTTCCCATTTCACCCTTGCAGGAAACTGCAAAGATCAGTTCTGGATTGAGACTGTATCCCCAGTCTTGGATCCTTTAACATCCCAGAAGGCACACATGAAAAAGAAAAATCCCCCTACTTACACTGTGAATAGGTGCTAACAGCTTTAAAGAATTACCTACCAAATATTAGGTGCAATTTAAAACTACATTTAAAGCAGCAAGAGTAGTTTAAAAGTCTACGTGGCCAGCTAAAAGTCAGAGAGAGAAAATTACTTGAACACATGTTGGATGAATTTCTGTCTGTGTGGGAGATATCACACTGGTGGGATAATATATCCTCTATTTTAAAAAATTGGTCAGGTTCTATACCTGGTCTACTGATGCCACACGATTCAAAATCTGGTCAAATGCTTTTAGATAATTTCCATTTACTATAAAAAGAAACACAACTATGCTATCTAAGCATTGTGGAAGATTATTTATATTGAAAGACATCCTTAGGCTAAACTATTAAATGAGGATAATGGATATGAGCCACCTAAGGCACGCGGAGGACTCGTTAATGAATTACTTGGTGAAACCAAGTCAGATGCTCTGCTCAGGTAGAGGCTGGGTTTGAGTAATGTGCTTTTAGAGGAGCAGAAATACTGAGGAGGGGTCACGTCATGTGAAGACCTGGAAAATGCATGATAAAATGTTCCATACATTACCCTACACCTGCTTCCAGGGCTGTCCAAGGGCCGCTCAGATTACACGGTACAATATTTACTCAGTATATTGTATGTTATATCAGTTTAAACACGTGCTGTAACTTATTAGATATTTATTAGCTTACATTTTAAGCCCCAGTCTATTTTACAACCCTGATGCCCCCTGTTTTATGTAAAAAGGATATTTTAATAGATATAATTTAAATTAGTTCATAACTTGGTAACTCGTTACAGTCTGCTACTCTAATGAAACCTGCACTAATGACTGCCTTCAGTAGGCAATCCCTAATTTTAAGAAGCCATTTTAAAATATTCATAACGTATCTGGTGCGGTGTTGTTTGAACTGTATTTAATAGACATCTCGACTGGGCTTTTCCCTGTGGCTTGTAGAAGTCACTGCCAGTAGTGGTTCTTCCAGCACCGTCTTTGGTGGGTGCGGGATAGGAACGAGGGCTGCAGCTTTGGTCCTGGCAGTGGGGGCAGAGACCCTCAGCAGCAGGGGGAAGGACCGCTCAATGCATATCTGAGAAAAAAAAATCCCAAATGAATTAACAGCCAAAACCATTATCAGGAATAATGGTTTATTATGAATTTAATCAAGGTGTAAGCATCTAAAAGATGGTAAGCTAATGTCACTGTTGTCTGAAGAGCAACTTTGAAGTCTCGTGTTAGTTTGTGCTGACAACTAAATGAGTTGTCATTCAGTCAACTAACAACTAAACGAGCTAAAGACACTTGTGACTTTTACCTCTCCATGGAGATAGGGTTGATGAGAAGTGTCTGAAGACCTGCATTTTTTCCTAACAGGACATATTGCCCAATTGTCTAAAAATAACCGAGGAATTTATCATCATCTGGGTCCACCCAGAGCCTGCACCTCTCCAGACCAGGCCCGAAGAGCCAACACGCCAAGTTGGGCAATGTTTCCCACTCCAGCTGGACCAGCAGAACCTCCTAATGTGGTCTCACCCTCAACTCCTCACCAGGAAGTTTTGCTTCCTAATTAATGCAGAAACTGCCCTCCCAGCCCCAGCAGACTGCACGGGGAGGATGTGCTGGGGAGCGTGAGAAGCACAACCACTGCACATAACCCAACCAAAACCCCCCCAAAACACCCACGCTCCCCCATCGCCACCCCCAAAGAGCATCTCTGTCCTTTAAGTGCCGTGCCGCTTTCGCAGGGGGCTCCTAATGCAGTTCACTCCTTCTGCCTCGCTGGCTGCCGGGAAAGGACGTGCTCGGGGCCTCTGTGTACCCCGCAGCAACGAGCAAAAAGGGAAAGTCAATATACAAACTGTAGTGATTAATATTAAATACCGAATGTGCATCTAAAGACAATATTAATGTTAATGACAAAACAACAACCAACCAACAAACATCAGGGACATAAGACAGCTGAACACTTGTAGATGTGGAGGCGTTAATAACAAATGCTAAGAGCTGCTTTAAGCCAGTCATTGCTTAGTGCTTTCACTTTGGTGTTACTTTAACAAATTTACCTTGATAAAATATGTAAGGCAAAAGTTAGATTTAACCTTTGTTCAGATGCAACAACTTTATCCACAAACCAGTGGTGTAATGTGAAATTATTCCCCAAATGCAAATTACCTGGTGATGTAAATAATACTCAGAAAACCAATATAAAATAATTTGAACCATAATCTGACTACTGGTTGTTATAGGGGTTGTCCTGATCGCCACCAAATACGGGGGGCATCGATACCCCAGTGTTACTGGGACATTGAGCTGCCATTCTGCACCACCTCAGAAAAGGCTCACACATGAAAAGTTGTGGATCACCATCTATGAGAAAATAAACAAACCAAAAATCTCCCTCAGTGGCAATTTCCAAGGAGGAGAGAGCATCAAATGGATTTTAAACAGGCAAAAACCCAAGACATTAACAGACTTTGGGCCAAATGTCCTGCCAGGGGCCAGTCAGCAGCAGCCTACTGCCAAGTCCTGGTCCCTAGATCAACACCTCATCCATGATAAAAAGCTGGTCTTTAAATCAAAGGCAGCTCACAAAGAAAAAAACTCGGAGACATAAATCTGTATTGGCTACCAGCCCAGTGTGATCTTCCAATGTATTTTTGCTGATGCTACTTCTGGGATGGGACAAAGGAAATGTATGACACTGAGATGTCTGTGGCAGGAAGACCACCAGATTGCCCGTAAAGAAGAAACAGGCAGCGGGTGTAGATGACATTGCTGTCATGGGGCTACAAGTTCATCTCCAACTTTTTTCCTGCCTCCTGGGAAATTCAGCAGCTCAGCTATCCCAGCTCTACATTTGAAATGTGCTGAGAAGAGCTTCATTGGAGGGACATTTGCACTTTGCACCCATAGGATGAGGCAAAGGAGCAGGGCTCACTTTGGTGATGTTTTTATGACAACAGAAAACATCCCAACTGCTGTAAGGGACCTGAAATTATTTTGTCACTGCAATATAGACATCAATTTTTGTTGAAATTCACCTAAAACCAGGGCAGTGATGTAGCAGGCATTTCTCTGAGAGATGTCCAAATCAGATGTACACTACACCCAAAGCCAGAACTTCACCTCCAAAAAATATGGATTGGTGTTGCATCTCTGCTTAAACAATTGTTGTGCAAATGCTTCCAAACAATTTCACTTACAGGCCTTGGTTTTAGCAATTGCTTATTTGGCCCCATTCTGGTATTGCTAAGGACCTCAAAGTATCATTATCAACAGATTAATTAATAAGTTACAGTTGTATACTCTTCATAAGTAGTATCAACCAAGGAGGACACAGTCAACCAACTCAAAAGCGTTACCAAGTTTCCTTTTTTTCTTTAAGAAAGAGAGCAATAAAATCTGTTAATCCATTTGTTTTGGGTTGGTTTTGGGGTTTTTTTGTACAAGAGAATGAAAATCTGTTTGCAGTTGTAACTTTTACAGTATGTCAAATATTTTCTTTTTTTCCTCTTCCATAATTATTTTTGCAGAGAGCTGTTCTTTCAATCAGGTCACTGAACTCTGAAAAACAAACCTTCTAGGCTGCTTTTGAAAAATTGGACCTTACTTTCCTTTCAATCGAAAGATTCACAACTTTCGTGTGTGAGCCAAGACTCAAAAAATAACATAAATCCTTTCAATGCTGTCTCTCTCTTTGCCTGTGTAACAGATATTTCTGCTAACATTTACTTTTGTAATTTTTCACATTATTCTAGCTCTCAGAGGTTAATATTTACCATTCATTTTGATATTCACAAACTACAGAGGTAGGCTTGCAAATATCTGCCCTGGGAAAATGAGCAGTTCTGCCAGAAAATATGTTCAAGCTTCTTTGTGGAACTGTGGGAGACAACATGCCATTGACAACATTTCACTGTATTCATCTGTTCATGTTTTAAACATCTGCACAATCAATTCATACAATACAACAATTGGTATTTAAAAAGGATAACCAGATAATTACAGCAAATGTTTTTTAGTTCCTTTGAACAGCAAACACGCATTGGGAAAAAAACCTCACCAAAAAAATGCAGTGAACTGATATATATAAGGGAAGCCACTGAAATCATACCCTTAAACTGAGACCACACATTC
>NC_133937.1:39535820-39550820 GCF_031877795.1 Strix aluco | reverse complement strand
GCTGGGGGGTCCCCAACCAGGGGCTGTGGGTGCTCCCGGGAGCTGGGGACTCACACCTGAGGGACATCACTGCCAGGCTCAGTTCCACCCCTCCCGCACAAATTGTCCATGCTGATGTAGGGAGATACGTGTGGTGTGAGGTAGGTGTGGTGGGGCCTCCTAAAAACTGACAATCACCTGGTATGGTGCCCTGGCAATCCATGAGGTAAGCAAGCTGCTGACTTGGTAGAGACTGTTCTTCTTTCCAGGTATCAACAGGGGCTTCTACAAAGTTTTTCATCTACAAGGAGCCTATATAGGAAAAAAAAAATTTTCTTTCTAGCATCATTAGAGACCACTAAAATCCACATAAACAATGTCAAGAACTAGAGCTGTGGGGAGGTCCCATGCATTCCTCTACGCAGGGTTCAAACCCATTTAGGGTCAGGATTAGCAGTGGGCTGAGTCATGCTCCAGTCATTTCCTCAAAGAGAAAAGGAATAAGTAATGGACCTGACCTTGAGTGGTGATAGTCTTACACCATGTTCTTGGCTGCATATGAGGTCCTGATGCTTCAACAGGGACAATGTCAAAGGGAAAACCCACAAAACTCCCCCTGGTTGCAGAAGTGACTTCTGTGAAGTCAAGGTCTGGATGTCTAAGTGGGATGGGAGTAGATATTCCACAACACACCTGACACAATACAGCCAAACAGGAGACCCAGAACAGTAGTTTTTCTTCTGCCATTTAACATACCTCATAACCCTGAGGACATTGTCTTAAACAAAGGCTTGAACTCTGAATGGATTGTAATTCTTGCAGCCTTGAAACCCAGGAGAGTGCAATCCTTGCCAGAAAGATCCTGAAGGGGAGAAGAAAAAAAAAAAAAAAGAATAAACTTGATAATTATGAAAAAGAGAATATGCACATCCATAGTTTTGCTAAGTTTGGGACTGGGTGGAAGAATCAAAGTGGTAGCCTGAAGAGAAAATCTGTATTTGAGGTGTGAGGTTAACTGACAAAAATCAAACTTAGTACTGAAGACTTAAAGAAGAGCTAAAACCTACAAGAAACCTTACAAGAAAAAAGTGTCAGGTTACTTTTTATGACCAAGAGGCAAAACTAAGAAAAATATTTCAGACTGAAGAGCTGTTATTTTTGTAGCTTTGAAAAAATACATAACTAGCACAAAAGATAATACGATACAAGACAGGAATCCAATCATTTTAGAGTTTATGACTGCAATCTTCTCCACATGAGAGACTTGATTGTGCTTCGTTTCTTTCCATAAGTGAATAAATTCAGGGAATCACAAGCACGATTATTCAGATTTGTGTTTTCTTCTCAGGCTTCAAAAGTCAGAACCAAAGGACTAGTGGCCTTGAGTGCAGCAGGAAAACTTCATACATGAACTTGAATTTTATCCATCCATGAAGCAAAATTAATATAAATGGTACTACTCCCCCAGTATTTTTTCTTTAATAATCTCAATTTATAATATTTCTTATGGCCATATAATACATGGGAAATATGATAGTCTAAAGACAAAGAAACTGAAAATACTGAGAAAACAGTGAACTATGCCTAAGGAAATGTTATTAACAACACCCTCCTTTCTGACTCTGGGATCTACAACTATGTTCATATCTTAAGCAACAGCACAAACATCATTTTGACTAACAGGACATAACATGGAAACAGATGCAGCGCTTCGATATGTTCAGTGACAAAATCTAAATCTAAGAATTCAAAGCTCCTGTTCACCTGCCTAATCCTGAATGGATCCTGGAGTCTTCAACTCTTAAAAGACTAGTTTTGGTCATTTCTAGTTTCAAATATAGCTTTGCACAAACACTAAGCCCCTACATCTTGTCAAGATATCCCAGATTAGAAGACCCCATCCATGTATCTATACCTGGGAGACACTTATAGCACAGTCAGCTGGAAATACAAAATGGCAGGTTTATCCTTTCCAAACACAGCTGGGGGGAACCCCTCCTGGTACACAAAGGCTCAGTGTCAAAAGGGTTCACACCAGCTAGAGAAGAAGCAGAGTCTAATTTCTCTCTAACTTCCTGAGTGATTCTTTTTCAACTATTTGGGTTAAGTGTGCCTTGTGCTGGCAATGCTCTACTTTTCAGAAAATAACGACATCCTTGCAACTAGATATACTAACCTACAAACAATTAGGACACTTCCTTGAGAGAAAGGAGACCCTGACCAAGTCGAAGGACTTTCTTATTTATTTTACATTAAGTAGTCATTGAAGAAAACACAGAAAAGTTACAAGAGCAGAGACCAAAACTTTGTGCTGTGATCATTATCATAGCCAAGAACACACAACCACCATCAACTGCTCAGTCTTCCCTTCCTCTATTCTGCTTATTTTGCAGGAGATTGCAACTAACTACCTTAAAAAAAGGACCAAGGCTGTGAGTCATGAGTAAGGCTCAGGGAGGTGTGGGATTAGGTGCCTCTAACATCAGCATTTCCCATTGATTAGTTTGGACACTCAGCACCTTTACTGTCACGGGTAACTAGGGCTTTCCAAGATGCCAAACACTCCCCAGGCACTGCACAGGCAGCCCAGGCATCTAAATTAGTGCTCTGTGCTCTTCTCCTGGGACGGTGGGTGAGGTGGATGCTGCACCACTGAGCATAAGCATAAGAAAGTCCCTCTGTGCATCCGTGCCATTGATGGAGTTCAGGTTGGGAGCACGCTGTTGAAGGCCATCTCCCAAGCGTCCCCACTTCCCTGATGTGGTTAGCATCACACAGCTGTTGTGAAGCACATGGGCTGAATCTCTTTTTGGGTGAAACTAAGCCAGAAGATGTGTTCCAGCCAGTAATGGGTCTGCAGTCAGCAGGACCAGGCTCGCCATCATCTGAAGGGAACAACCTGGAAACGCATTTATTGTGGACATCTGGTACTCAGTACCAACAGTTTCACTTTGCAGATCTGTTCCAATGAGTTATTGCCAGTGTAGTTGCAGCCTTTGTGAAGCAGCTTTATTAACCTAAAATATTTCATAATGCCATCCTCTCGCTCCTCAAAAAAAATATTCTTTTCCATGTTCAGTTGCAGGAGCTGGCAGCAGAAGTTCAGGGCTATTACTGCATTGCATCGCTCCCTGCACCCAAAGATTTCAAAGCACCTATAAACCTCAGCCTGGAAGATACATAGGCATTGCCCACATTTTAAACAAGAGTAACAAAAGATCAGTAAAACACTTGGTCCAAAGTCACCCAGCATGACAGAAACAAAATCAGAGCAGAAACCAAATGTCATCATTGGTCTTCTGCTTTAACCTAACAACTATTATTAATTAAATAAATCTGATGTTTGATTAACCTCACATAAAATTCTGTTAATGATATGAGTTCTCCTCCATATGTGGCGCTGGAAATATCCCACCATTTCTAGAATAATTCAGCTGTGGGGATATGAACAGAGCAGGAAGACTAAAAGGCAGTAAAAAAGCAAAAGGAAATTGGCTGCTGCTTTACCAATTTCCTGTTGGGGCTCTTCAGGCTGTATTGCTCAGGACAACCATTACAGAGAGGTTTGCAGCTCTGGAAAGCTTTTATTGACCTCTCTGTAAATACAAAATGGCCCATGAATTAAATAGGAGGGTCACTATGAGGAAGTTCAACAGACTTGGCAGATTCTTGGGAATAAGCAAGAGCAGGGATCAAGAGGACTGATTGAAAATGTGCAGTTATTGTGCAAAGGATTCCTTTTCTTGGGAGCAAACTCCCCGGGGTTTTCTAGGCCAGGATTTACAAGGCTAATGAAGGGTGTTGGTTTGTTCCCTTCTGTCACAAAAAATTTCAGCTAAAGGCAAGCCAGAGTTACAAGCAACTGTCTAGCTGCTGAAAAGATGTTTGCCAAAGCAAGCATCACCGAAGCAATCCCTTTTTCCCCCCTCATGGGCACACACTCACTCAGTCCTGTCGCACCCCTGCTTTTGAGATGGGGCTTGGTCTTTGGTACTACCAAGCTCTGTTCACTTGGCCACACAGTTTTCCCATAATACAAGGTATTTCTCTTATTACACCAAAAATTGAGCAAAAATAGCTTTGCAAAAACACTTGCTCTTGGATTATCTGTTCTCTTCTTTTTTGCTAGCATTAAACAATCCATATTTTATTTCCATTTCTTTTTATAAGGAGTTGAAACAACTTAAAACTATTATCTTTACATGAATTTCCTGTTGTTATAGGAAACTCTTTTATCCAAATGGCATTGTACATCCTTGATTTGAAATTAAATTCTTCAATTAGTTAAAAAATTCTTCTACATATCCAAATATTAATTTTTTTATTTGTCCCTTACTTCCTTTTGTTTCCACCAATGATCACTGAAACTCCAAAGATTTATTTGTAAGGGACCTGTGGATTTGTGATTTGGATCATAATCTCCTTAATAAAATCTTAAATAAAATGAATAGAGCTCTTGTTACTTAAAGTTCCTGGCAAATTAGTACCATGGACATAAGAGAAAAGCCTGCCCATGACTGAAAAGAAAGATATCTATGCTTTGGTCTTGAGATCCAGATGCTTTCAAGAAAAAAAAAAAAAAATTTAATTCAGGAAGTTACAACTAACTTTGAAATGTCTGATATATTAATTTAATCTCAAAACCCTCTATATTTTACGGCAACAAAAATATCTAAGCTCTGCCCCTGGTGCTGTTGTTTTTAAGCAGAAAACCCATTTTAGGACGTGCTGACAAAATCGGCTTTTCTGTAATGTCCTCAGAAGAAAAACACAATTATTACACTGTGCAAATGCTCATTTATCATGTTCCATTTGTACTGATGTAAAAGTCTTGGACAAGGACACAGTGTGGCTGAAATTTGTAGAAACACAGATGTGTGGGAATTGCTGCCTGAGCCCAGGTGGGACCAAAATCAGAGCATAAAGAGATAGAGAAGGAAAATGATTATCTCTTCTTTGACTGACAATTTCCAAACATTAATGACCTTGAAGACTGACCAGCAGAGTCAGCAAACAAGAGTGTGACAGAGGAGAGAGAACTTCTTCAGAAGTAGACATCTCGTCCACAAATCTCCTGAGTCCTCTCAGATATGAAATAGAAATCTTGGTCAATTTGTAAAAGTGAAAAAGTGGACAGGCTTCACAGAACCAGAAATTGATAAAATGTAAAAATCTATATTTATTTTAATTAAATATAACAACCTGGAAGTTTGAGAAGATCCTGACACTTTTTTTCAGTCTTCAAGACATGTATAAAAAACAATTATTGCATTAAACTAGTAATAGGTTTGGAAGGGTGTACTCCCATAGTACACACTAACTTTTGTGCCATACAAAGGCAGGTTTAGGAGGGGAAATAAAACTAACATAATGGAAATACAGAGATGCCCAAAACCTCAGAAAAAAACCCAAAACTTCAGAAAAAAACCAAAGGAATATGAAGGCTGAATGCAAAAAGTTGTTTTCTCAGTGCCTTCAGGCCGGACTTTATTCGTTTTGTTTTACCAGTCATGAGTAATTTGACTACCCAATGGTTATGCAGGTAGCCTTTTTTAAGCCCCTATGTTGACATTATGATTGCTTAAATATCTAAAAATATGCTGATCTCTAGTAACATGCAAGAGGGCAAAAACCACCCAAAACTAAAACCAAAAAAACCCAGACTAAAACAGAACAGGAAAATAATTTCAGAAAAATATTCAGAAGCCATCTGTAAATTGCTTCCATTTGTCATGCTTAGGAAGAGAATGCATTCTGCAAATCAAATCCTTTAATCCTTGCAAATGTGATCAAATTTGTATCACAGTAATGTTACATATACAGAAAAGCAGATATCTGAAGTCTCCTTCTTTTACTGAAATGATGAAAGGAGACATTACTGGAAGAAGAAAACCTGTCACAGTGCCTTCCTTCCTTCTAAACTTTTCCTATAAATACAGAATTATTTCTATGTTTTCCCTTACTTTTTTTTTTTTTTTTTGTTCTCCAGAACAAATTCAGGCTGTCCAAAAAATAAGCCTGGAATTGAGCTGAGATGATTTTAGCCTTTCCTGGCAGCTCTGAGTTGAGCACACACACCACTGGGTTCATGTAGACCAGCAATGTCCCCAAGCCAACACACCGGCACCGCTGTCTTGTCCCAGACCTTCTTGGGGCTCTCTGCTCCACTGATGTTCATGTCTCTTATTGGGGTTCTCCTTTCACTGCTCACCCCCAAACTTCTCTGCCTAAACTGCTGTAATTATTATTGCAAAATGCTGAAACCACAGAGAGGTAGGGCGATGCCAAGTTATTGCTTTTTCTTCAACTTCCTCCTCCTGCTTCTGTCTTCTGGTTTCATAGAAAAATTATTTAGAAACATGGAAAATTTCATCTCAGGTCCCTAGCACCAAAATTTAGGCTATCCTTCCTCTCCCCCCCACTCCCCCCACCCCCCACCCAGCCTCCCCATGGGCTTAGCACAGAAAGACTTGTCCTAAATAATGCTGAAAGGGTCACATCAGAAGCCACAAGATTAACTCAGTTCACCTAAACCTTTATTGGGGATAAAGATATTTTTCATTCATCTCTTCTCTAGACACCCAGTCAATAATTTAGAGGAAGATTCCTCAATTACTCCATTCACTTAAAAGATATCAATATCATACTTAGGAGAATAATCCTGCTGAATTCAGTGCAGTCAAGTGCTGACTTTAATGTTGCCTCTTTAGAGAATGTGGAGCTGAGTCTTGCATACAATTCCCTTGTCTGTAAAACACAGAGGAAAAGAACAGACAGCGCTGGGAGATCCCCCAGTCCTCCAGGAAAAGCAACAGAAATGAAAAGACTAGACTTTTACTTATGTGTTTATCAAGAGTAAGAACAAATCATTCCTATTTAAAGGAATGATATTGGCATGTGCGATTGCCAATGGCCCATTTAGTCTGGTCTCTTTTTAGCAGCGGTGGTCCATGCTGGATACTTCTGAGAAAAAGGGAAGGAAGCAAAACCAAAAAACCCAAACCTTCTGGCATGTGAATGTGAATAAATGTGAATTTTAATTCAAATTTATATGGGAATAGAAATGGAGTGTCTTCATACTGTAAGGGAGAATTATTAACAACTTGAGAAGTCAGTCTGGTACTAAAAGGGTAAAAGGTCTTCTACGTAAAATTCCTGAGACAAACATGATTTTTAAGAGCAGGGATCAAAATTAAGATTTCACTGAGTGAAATTGTCACTGACACTGATTTTCAGCCAAGATTATGTATATGCCTGATACATGCACATGTGTGTTTTCACTTGGTCAGCAGAGAGTTTGAATTTCTTATGGAGACCACCAACTTTGCTGGACATGTTTCAGTTCTGAAAAAAAAATGGAGAGAAATGCATTTAACTCATTCTTGACACAACATGAACAATGGCTCGACAAAGGCCAACGTCTATCCCCCAACACACAAATCCAACAACATTACAACAGCAGAGTTAACAGGTGTATCTGCAGGGAGAGTTTAGCAGAGGCTTTAATTAGTCTAACTACTGTTTTAAGGAGACAAATTTGATAAAGAGATGTGTATCTCACTGCACAAATCCCTATGTAATCTTTTAACTGCCAGCAGCAAATGAGCATCACTGAAAATTCAGCCAAGCTACCAACCAGTTGCTCATCCTCATCATCCTGGGCTGTCAGTTATCACACAGAACGTTCCCACCTCTTCTAGAAAGGTTTCCTACAAACCACCTGTTAACAAAAAGCTTTAGATGAAGACCTGAAGACAATGGAGAAAGTCCACTCATCACAACTTTTGGAAAACTCAGCTTCAAAAGAAAAGACACAGAGATTGGTCTGCGAGTTGGAGGTTTTGCAGTGTAAATGGGTCAGATTCAGCATTTTGGTTCCAACCAGGTAATGAAAAAACAGTGGGTAACACTCCCACCTTTTGTATGAGCATGATTTTCATTTGTACTTCACAGAAACTCCACCATAATTCATTAACGTATGTACCATTAAAAAGGAGTTGTAGGGGAATGAAATAAAAGAAGGGCTGATAGATAGTGTTGCATTGATGGGTTCCGCTTGGTTGGTAACATCAAGTGGCAGAATGAGAACAGTTTTTAAGATATGATTAAATATAAATTTTATCAAAGGAGCAGTAAAACATTATAGCTTTAGGCTTTTTAAATTCTGTACACATTCTAGGATTCCAAAAATAAAGCTCCAGCTTCTTAAAATTGAATGTCTGCCTTGTATCATTTAAGCAAGCCCTCATTTGAGCTACATGGCATTTTTATCTGTAGCGCCAACCCAGGAGGATTTAGAAAGGCGACAGACTGGCCAGAGGGTGTGCTCACTTGTCCACAAATTGTGAAGCTCCACCTTTAAGCCTGGAGTCCTTCACATTTATCTGATGTCTCACAACATGGACTGTGTCCTCACTTGGACTGAAATCACAGTCAAACCCGCATGTTATCGCAAATAGAGAAATAAGAAGAGTCTGCTCAGACTGGCCCAGGCACAAAGCCTCCATCCCACACTCGGGCATCACTGCCCACATCTCACATTGGGTTGGGTGAAAAAGAGGGATTTTCTTCAGCTCAGGCCTTCACAAGCAGCTTCTGCCAAGCAAAGCACACTCTCACATCACACTTCCCATTCTGGAGCTACACAAACCTAATCTGATGCTACCCCATAACCAAACACTCCTCTTCCCTTTACACATTTTTAGGAACTGATTGGACTTGCCACCATGACTGTATGTCATTATGCTGGGATTTAAAGGGAATATTTTGCTCTCATCTCACACTTACCAGTAAGTGAACGTAAGTAATCACACAGAGAAGTAAAATCAACCAGATATTTAATTATTTTTCTTGAATTTTTGGGAAATGTTTGTGCAGTAGGGTTTCCTAACAATAACAATAGACCTACGAAAGCGACATCATCCTAATGTAAGTCAGTGTGCGTTCTTTAGCTATTAAAAAATATCCATATTAATTAGTTCCTGCTCTAATTGCTACAAAAAATCATTCTGAAAAAGAAACAAAAACTAAGGTGCAAAACAACGTACTATTTGCAAGTACTAAAACTAGAAATAAATATTCAACATGGCCTTTTTAAGTCAAATGCCCAGCCAGTTTTGAATAATAAAGCAGGACAAAGTCATTTAAACAGAAAAAGCTAATGATTTCTGTATTTTGCTGCTGGTAAAGAATTGAAGGATAGCTGATTTGAATCTTCCTTCAATCTTCCATCAATAAAACAGAGACAAGGCAGATTCGAAAGCTGATCTGGGAGAGTCATGTTTTTATAATTGCTTTTTACCCTCAGGCGTTTGAAATCCAGAGGGTCACGAGTGCCTGTGTTAGTGCTAGAGCAGGCCAAGAGGCCCAGTCAAAACCCTGAGACACAAATTAATTTGTTTGTGGTTCTCATGTCTAATTTGGGGAAAGAGAAAACTCTTTGCCACTTTACAATGTTATAATCTAATTAAAAGGAGATACATGTGAAATATTTATGCAACCTTTAGGAAAAGAGAGAGAATTTTTTTTTTTTTTTTGCTCAGTCTCATTTGGGAAATTTTCTGAAATATGGGAATGGAACAATTTATAAAACAAATACAGAAAAACTGTGGACAAACCATTTGTTTGTAAAAACCATTTACAAAATTTCAGAATAGGTTAAGTTAAACATTCTTATTTTGAACTAGGAGACTCACAAAATGGCAAAGAAGCAAACCGTGACTTCTCGCAAGTGCATCCACATTACAGCCAATATTATGTTGGAAAAGAAGCATTATAAGCATAACTCTGCCGAGAAAACATTTAAATTATGTTGTATTAAGGAGATATAAGAAAGAAAAGTGCTATCAAGGGATGAGCTTCATGGAAAAACAATTCAAGTTGCTCAATATTTTGCGTTCTCCAAGTGACATGACTTTCCCAAGTAGTGCTCCAGTACAGTGTCAATCTGATTTATATAGCCAAAACCTAGAGTGTCCTTCCTACGCGTAGCAGCTTAGTAGCACATCGCACTGAGATGCTGCCACACCAGGCTTATGTGTATTTTCCCATTCCAAACATTGCTACAGACTTAAAGTGTTTTCACAGGGCACCATACGTACAACCACCTGGGAGGAGACCAGGAGTTTGCAGAAGAGTCAGGTGGAATTTCAGACCCTCACCAGAATAACACTGTCCTGGATTTAATGGGCTGAACCCAGAAGCTTAAGGCAAGAATTGGTAAGTAGAGTTCCCACCACACTTCCCAGGCACCGGATGTGCAACGCTGCTCTTCAGCCCAAATATTCTCCTCAGAGGTGTTGCTAACCCCTCCTGGGGACAGATCCTGGTTAGGGTGCTGCAGTCCCACCATTCCATAGGAAGTCACAAGACACAGTCATATTAAAAGACTACCTGCCCTTTGAGTGGCTCGCTATTTCCATCAAGGCGAGACCTCACTACATAAAGGTGTCCTGCTACCCGAGAGCAATCCAGCTTTCTGCTGGAATTCTTAAGCATGCTGAAATTTTAATTTTAAAACAGAGTTTTATAATGAAGCGAGAATCTCCTGTGTCCCGAGACTTTTTTTTAGCTGATAGTACAGGGAAAATTCTAGTCTAAAGACTGGAAAACTCAGAGTAATGTAAACACATGAATATTAAAACTCCACATAGTTTACAAAGGAGAATTCACTGCAAGGTGAAGAGATACCGCTCTGTTTACAACACACTTTTCCCGAAACAAGGCAGCCTTCTCTTCACGCTCGGTATTGTTAAACTCCATTTGGGTGAAAACCATCACACCACATCTTGCTTCAGCACAGCAGCTGACCCTTTCCAAAGGTCCCTTGTGCTGCATAAAGTGTTTGCTTCCTTGGGAAGAATGTAATGGAAATGGACAGTAAATCACTTGATTTCAAGTTTGCATTTGTTTATTTGGCATCTGATTATAACCTGCTCATTGACCTTGTTTGATAGGTGATGGGACAAGCTCTTAGAGCACTGGCTGGTAGCGACAAGCACTGAAAACAGCAAAGGCTTTTAGAACTTCGGAAAATAAGTAACGGCCAAGCAAATATATCATCCCATCCTATGACTCCTGTCCTGTAAACATGTGTGTGGCCCTTAATCACACTAATAAAAGTGCTGGAGCCAAAGGGAATACCTGAAGGAGAATGAGTTTGCAGGGCCAGGGCTTATTCCTCTAGGTTTGTCAGAGGAAGCTTGTCAAATAAACTGAAGACTGATAGCTGCTATATTTTCCCTTATTATAATCCAGAAACAACATACTTGTCTGAACAAAATAAAAATAAGTCCTCTTTGAGGCTACTCTGTTTGCCTTGACAGCAAGCTTGGGTTTTAAGCCAAGATTCCAGATTGTTTTTGTGAAAACATTTCCACTTGTCTGAAAGAGTATATATAATGGATATGTGATAGCAGTAATGCAATGCTGAAGTAATCTCCGGAGAATGCACGCATCTCCGGGGACGCCGCGCTGCGCTGGGTACTACACACCAGGAAAATAAAATTGGTATTCTAACAATATGGAGAATGCCTCCGATTTGTACCTCGCAAAAATACCAGTCCTCATTTATAATTCAGCTGTAATGTGTGCTTTCCTTGTAGGAAGTGTTTTGCTTTTGGTAGGAAATGGAAGTGACAGTTTTGAAGGCTCTTTCTGACTTCATACAGGATCAGAGCGCAGAGTCGTGATGCCGTGGCACCGTGTGCCAAAAGCAGCTGGTGGGGTGGGCAGGATACCATGAAAAAAAAACCCTTAATCTGGAAAATGGTTCTATCTATCTTCCCACTCACGTTGTGTTAACTTTGAAATTCAATGTCATAAATTCTGCTCGAACAAGAGGAAATAAAGCAAGTTGAGAGAAGGGGTGGAAGTAAGTCCATTTGCAGGATGGTGAAGTTTCGTGGCCCACAGCAGCACGCGGCATGCCAGGAGAGGCTGTAATAACTCACAGTAGTGCTTCATGTGAAGCTGAAGATCTCTTCAATCCCCAAATTAACCCACAGGATTTAGACCACTGGATAAGTGGGAGCACTGGTTTCCTGGTGGGATCCTTCTACCTCTGGTGTCTACTCAGAGAAGGTCTAGAGGTACTTGTGTGAAGCCAAAAAAAAATTGAGAGTAGAAGGCTCTTCCATCCCACAGATGAAAAGCACAGTCAGAAGTACTGCATGAAAACTGAAACAAGCTTCATTTTATTAATAAATGAACACTGGAGATACTGATGCAATGAATTTTCCATTCTTAGAAAACTTTTTGCTCAACATAATTTTGACAAAAGCAGCTGGAGACACGGGGCTTCAAGGAGGGAGCGTGTGGGACAAAGACCCATGACTGCCGCTCCCCAGGTGCACCCCACTTCTGACCAAAGCCCTGCGAGCGGCATAAGTTGCTTTGCAAACACTTTTAAATGGTCACCAAAAGAGATGACAGTTTTCAAATTTCATAGGCATTATCAGCTATATCCTACTCATCTTGTTTAATCTTAACAGTACAGCCAAAGGCATGAGAGGACAGATACAAATATCCAGCAGACCGGTTGGTACTGACAGAATAGAAAGGGCTACACCAGTCAGCAAAATAAAAATTGCAGCAAATACTGAGTTTTACAGGGGAATGACAGAAGGTAGCACTGTAATGTATCTCATTCAAGTGCATCCAAACAGTATAACATTATTTTCCAGGGAAGTTAATGGGGTTCCCAAATATGCACATTTGAGGGCGGAATCTGGCCCTGAAGTTAACTATTTGAACGATGCAAATTTTAACTTTAAGACATATATCAAAGGTAAGCCTAACTGCTCAGTCATTTTACTGAATCCTGGCATAAGAAAAAGAATTCAATTTTAGAATCTGTAATTCAAAAGGGGGAGAAAACAGTGTAAAATATATTCCTTGAAGAGAGATGCAAGTTTCTCATTTATATTCAATCTCGGATGAGATTTGGTAAATGCAGGCCCTTCCACAAAGTGAATATTATACTGAGGCCGTAACATTTTACTAACACGAATTCATAAGGTGACCCTGGAGATCAACAATAAAACAAAATTCCATAATAGACTTAAATAGCAAAAAGGGTTCGGTGTTTCTGTTGTCTACCCAAATATGTTTCACTCCGTACAGTTTTTCTAGGTGAATATTTCCCTATAATCTTTGCACGGGGCCCGTAAAGAATAAAATACAATTTCAATCAACTAAAATCATGAAGCATTCTTGATAGCTGTACATTAGCTTTTTACAGCTGTCTTGGTTTTTATACTGTCTCTTACAGAGCGGATTTCCCCCTCCCCATACCTATAAAAGGTAGGTAAATTAAACAAATTATGAACTATGCAGTGGTTGAATACTTTGTAAAATTGTAGAACCAGCTTTTAGAAACCTTTAATGCTCCATCTCCCAGAGGTGAAATGCCAGCCTCCATTCGGGTCTCTTTCAGTTGCCCTTGCCACTTCAAAATGTGTCTGGAAACAGCTCTGCAGATGGCCTCGTATGTTTTACAGGAAATATTACTTAAACATTGGAAAGGATCGAATTTCTCCTGTTAGGAATTACAAATCTGGATTTCATTTTCTCTCTCTCTCCCCGCCCCCCCCCCCCCAACCATGGGAAAAAAATGTGACTGTTACATATGACACTAAGGAAGTATTTGGGATTTTTATTTTTTTTAATATGCCACTTGTATTGGAAAATAAAGAATAAATCTTGGAAATGTAACCTGGTTAAATAAGTCCTTTTCTTCATATAAAATAGTAGCTAATCGAAAAGATTTCCCAAAAGCATCAAAGCTTTTTATATACTATGGTCTGGAAAACATATTGCGTACGATTTTTATTTTTGTTCTTATTCTTATGAATGTAAAAGAATAATAAACTTTTCTTTCAGCTTTGCAGAGAGAGTTTCTTAACATTTGAAGCATTTCTTACATATTGACCTTGGTTTATGTATTCTGCAAAGATTCATTAAGCTTATGGGGGTTCTATTGTCAGGAAAATGGTTAGCATTAGTAAAACACACAATTAAAATAGTAGCAGGTGATGTCAGTTTTAGTAGAGTTGACATTAATGACCTGTTCATAAGGGGCAATTTCCACACTAATGTCATGTTCTTTAAATGGAAATAGCCAGGAATACACATTTTCCATGTAAAATAACCCTTTTTGTAATTCATTAAATTCCCTTTCCCCCTATATTTAAGTAGACACCTTTCCAAGAGGGAGTAGAATTCCAAATAAAGACATAGGAAATTAAAATCAGGGTTCCCACAACTAGTCTATTTAATATTCATATCCAGGAAAAGATCCACAAACTCTTTTTCTTCTTTTTTTATTAACAGAGGAAGTAAACTCCCCTTGACAGTCTATTTTTCCCAACCATGTTCAAGAGGCACTGCACAACAACTGTCTTTGTTTTGGGCTAGAATTAAATATCCTTGTACAGGAACTGGTCAGAGATGCATGCAGGAGGAGATTTCTGCTGTGCCTGTCTGGGTGGATCCACCTTTTCACCGGGGTAGAGATAGGATTTGTGCCTAAATTCTCTCCATGGATGGTAGATCCTGCAAAGGCCCTGGGACCACGGCCAACACAGCGCTAGAGCCATGGCCAACATGGTGCTGGAGCCATGGCCAACACAGCACTAGAGCCATGGCCAACATGGTGCTGGAGCCATGGCCAACACAGCACTGGAGCCATGGCCAATACGCTGTTGCTCTCCCTTCATTGCAAGACCTGCGTAGCCAAAAGCACCACCTGGTTTTCATAGGGACGGTTGTGGTGAGAGTGCAGGGAAAGAGAGGCAGAGAGGGCAGGTTCTCAGCACCCCAAAAGACCACCCTTCTTACACCATCCTTCCAACACCTCCATCTCCTGATTGGCCATTTCTGGGTCATTCTACTCTAAAGGCTCACCCTGGAGTCACCCAACTCTCCCCAGAACATGTCTACACCAGCGGCTCTCTGTCAACATATTTTCTGTTGTTGCTTTTCTGTTTTTACTCTTTAGAGAGGAAAAAAAGGCCGAGGCCG
>NC_133937.1:39480820-39530820 GCF_031877795.1 Strix aluco | reverse complement strand
CATCAGAAGAGTTTATTCCTGTGAAAAGACATTTTTTTAACCTTACAAGGGAAAAGTTACCTGCTGGCGAAGTCTCCCTTTGGAAGAGCAGAAACGTCTTTGGGGATAAACAGCGGTTACAAGAGGCTGGTCTCTTTACAAGCTGGGTTTGGATGTGCTGTGCACATCTTGTGCACCAGGAACTAGTGAACTTCACACGCTCTTTGTACCAAATTCTCATCAGCTGTAAAATATCATGTGCTTGTAGCACAGTACGTTCGGAAATGCCTTAATGAAGCACTAAGCATTTATTGAACTTCACTTACTTTAACTGCAGCTGGTAAAAGGTTTCCTTTATTGTCCAGCCCCAGAGGACAGTGGTGAAACCAAAATTTCCATGAATGTAAATTCCAGCTTCAGCTAATTTTGATGACAATGACTTCTCTTCTTTATGAGGTGCATAATGAGCCGGACCACAGTCTCGCCAAAAGCCATGACAAGCTCCAAGCATGCCCCAGTGGCTATCAGTGCTTTCTGTACCCAAGGTTTAAATGGAGACTGCCTCCAGCCAGCGTACATGAAGAATCGAGCTCGGTGATAGACAAATGACTCTTTTGTTTTACATTCTTTTTTAATTAGCCTCTTTTTAATGACCTGAGTTAATAAGTGTCAAAAGGTGTAAAACACAGCATGACTTCATTTTTAAAAGAGAGCATTTGCCTTTAATCTCATAAGTAAAGCAAGTGCCCTCTTTAAATATCAGCTTCAAATCCAGATATTATATTGTAGGGTATAGCAGTTTGCTGTGTACAGTGAATTCCCCGTCTCCCGCTCAGACAGCTCAGTCTTCTCAAACTCGACCATACAAACCCGCCTGATGAAGATCATGCTCCCTGTTTTACTAACACCTCTCTGAATTTAAGTGCTATTTCAACTCCAGGTTTCTAAAACATCGATTAAAAAAAAAAAAAAATCTGAAAGCTTATCTGTTTCCTAAAGTTCCCACATCAAGACTGAGACCTAGAAACAAAATTATTTTAAGAAGAGAAAAACCATCAGCTGCAACTAAAAAGGAATAAAGGATCCTGCTGAGAGCAGTAGGATTCCTTTTTCAATTTGCCATGAATTTAGAAATAAGGCTATTTTACTTTTTATGTGGCTATGTTTTCCCATGGGCGGCTCATCCCAAAGAAGTGGACAAAACGCCTCCAGGTGCCACATTCCTCCTGTTTTCCCAGAAACCGCCCCTCTGCCCTTCCACCTAGTATTTTTGTCTGCTCCAACTTGTTATTTTGAAAAGACATTTGAACACAAAGATGAATTAGCATTTTGCTGGCAAAAGCTGCACATCACTGGTAATATTTTTGTACTCAACACGTTAGACAGACTGAGGTTTTGCTGTGCAGGATGCTGCTCACCCCTGACCAGTGGATGTGCCACTATCTAATGTCATGGCATGAGAAAGCTTTCTTTCCTTGCACCCCAAAAAATGTTTCTGGGAGATCCAGGGTGCCACGTGGGGTGAGCACGGTGGTGACACATCCCCATGGGCACTGCTCCATCCTAGGGCACTCCCGGGCTTTTCTCCGACAGACGCTGCCAATCACGCATTATATGTTGATTTTGTAATACAGACTAATTTCCACCAGAGATTACTAGGAGACTAGGAAAGTCATTTTCAGCTGCAACCCCAAACTGAAAGCCTCCAAATCTGGAGGACCTTGAACAGGGTTTGTGGATCAGCCTCCAAACCACGGGCAGGATTCAAATCCCCGCTTCCCAGGGTGAAAACGCAGGAGACTAATTCACAGAGTCACTTGACTTCTTTATAATATTGATCTTTTCCTGCAGCTAACAAAGAGAAAATTGTCTAAATGCTACAGTACATCTACACAGAAACACACAGATCATAAAATAACACAGGCACTTTACAACAATACCAGGGCTCTCCGCAGAGCTGCCTCAACTTCTCCTCTCTACCAAGAAATTAAAGTTTTGGTAATTTTTACTGCAGATATATTGCCATGTCATGTGTAAACGTATGCCGAACTACAATACAGAAATAAATACATTTGCAAGTAATTAAAAAAGTGACATGAAAGACTGTGTTTGTCTTTCCTTTTTTAAGACAATCACTTTTTTTTTGCTGTAGAGCTAAATATTCCTGACTTTACTGGGCCAGGGTCATTAAGGGAGAAGGTATACTACAATAATAAAATTATCAACAGAGCTTTTGACAAGCAGTCATGTGCTTGTAAATGAAATTTATTTAGGTGCCACTCAAAACATTGTAATTAAGAGGTACAGAATGTATTACCAGATGGTTCCTGTTTAGTATCTATTTCCTTTAGAGAACAAGGTGATTAGAGAGAGCACTAACTTGTAACTGAGCACCAAACACCCCACAGGCCTGATCCAGCGCCTGTTGGAGTCAATTAAAAACTCCACTTGACTTTCACACCAGGAAAATCAGGTCCACCCACTATTTATTTCCACAAATACAATGTTATGGGGTTTTTTTTTTGTCCCTGTGAAACTTTCTTGCATTTTGGTAAGTAACTAACACATATATCCATGGGATGACATTGGCTGTTCAGAACAGTGACATATTTGCCAATCTTAAATACATCTAATTAAGTCCTTTAATCTGACTCTCCTACATTTAAATAATTAAATGTAGCACTAAGCGACAAAAAGGACCTTTCAGTTTGAAGCACAACATAGAAGTGTAGATATCCCTTGAACATCAGTGATTCAGGGAAAAGAAACCTTTTATATACATGAAATAAACACCATCAGCTGATGTGAGACCTTGTTGCTCTGTTCTTTTCTACCCTTTTGCACATAATCACGATTAATCATTATTTAGCTCTATGATGTCACAAATATTTTATTTTTTTAATTCACAGTACTGGGATTTCCAACGTGATATTAAATAATTTTGGATAAAAATGTTAAACGTACACTGGGAAAACAAATTATTTTTCAACAAAAAATATTTCCAATGGAAAATGGAAAAATCTTTTGCAGAAAACCAATTTATTTTATTGCAGTTAACTGGAGTGGGTTACTCAGTCCTTGCTAGTCTCAGTAATCCCACTGCAGCCCCCTGCACTTCGCATATAAACAAAATTTGAAAATTCCGTTCAAAACCAAGCCCAGCCTTGCAAGGTGCTTATGAAAGCCATCAGCCCCCTGCTTAATTCGAGACATGCAAATAGTGCTGGGCTTACTTTAGTGAAATTACTGAGATATTTGAAGTTAAGCACATATTTAAACACGTTGCACCACCAGTCCCTGCACTTTCCTAATGGAGACAATATGTTTTCCTCTAGTTTTAAGGAGAACAGTATCAGAATGACATCCTCAACACTGTGGCTTCTGCCATCTCTATAGATGCCTGTATGGGACCATATACACTCTGAAACCTTGCAGCAGATTTCTGCAGCTGGTAACATGATTTCTGCACAATCTACTTTTACTGATTTATTTTTCTCAGAATGTCACCCTTGAAAGGTAAATATTAGCGTAAGAATTGGAAATTCCCTCTTATTTGCAACGTCTTTGAAGACATTAAGAAAAACTAGGAGATGGTGGCTCCTGCAGCCCATCCTTGGCCCCGTGGGGAGGTGGGTGCTGCATCCGGGCACCCACAACAGGGACTTCCCCGGCACCCTTCAGCCACACACTGCACACGATTTATTGTACTTCACTGTATATCGCATTAAAAAAGGTACAGAAGAGGGGAGCTTGCGTGCAAGGGAAACTGCAAACCCAACAGCACCCATGAGCAGTTCCTGGTCCATGCCCACCGCAGCAGCACCCAACAGCTCCCAGCTCCAGCCCACTCCTGCAAACACAGGTGTGTGTCTGCTGACACTAATTTTTGCAGGCTAGAGGCTGCCGTCTCTGGCCTGCACTTGGGAAGTGAAAATGGGAGTTAGATTTGAAAGCTGGTTTGAATTCCTTAAATCAATATTGATTTAGGAAAAAACATTCATGTCTTATTTTTTAAAACATCTCAGCCTTTAGCGTAAGTGCGCACCTACTACTTAAAGCAAAGCTGGGAGACCGAAGACAATTTTTTTCCCCTCTTAAAAACTATGCTTAAAAATATGCTAAACTGTGTTCTGCTATGATTCAGCACCATGAAATACAGCCTGGTTTTACAGCCTTTCCCACTGAATGTCCCCGTGCACACGCTCAGCATGTCCCACAGCAGCGGGTCGGGGGGGACTGGTCTCCAACTCAGCTTCCAGTTTTTGCAGGAGGAGCAGGAGAGTGACCATGGGGCCATGGCACTGCCCTCCCCACTCGTGGGCACACAAGCTCTTCCCAAGAAATGGACACTGCTTGACTTTTCAATTCAGAGGTAAATACTGTATTTGTTAGATGCAAAGTACAAGTAATGAAAAAATGTATAGGTGCGTTTGTGTATATACAGACAGAGAGGTAACCTGTGGTCTTAATTACTTTAACCCATGAACTAGGTCATGCAGAATCCATTTTTCAGTTCTATACGTTCACTTAAACTTATATAAAATATAGCAGGTTTTGGAGAATTTGTCCTGTGCAGTGCTTTGAGTCCCAGCAAGTTTCAATTAGCTGTCCTCATTCCATCAAACTAAATTTAGTCCAGACATATCAGTTGTGAGTTGTAAACTTTTTTCTTTTTCATCAAATGAACCACATCACGTAATAACTTCTTTTTTCTTTTAGAGAAACAGAACTGTCCTAGGAATTTAAATTTTCCAAAGGCAGTTTTGATCTAGAGTAGATTCCCTATTTATTTGTCAGAATAATACCAGGAGTCCTGGTCCATACCATACATAGAAACGACAGAATTTGATGATACAGCAAATGGGTCAGGACGACTTAGGAAACCACCCACGACGTGAACCACAACCAAATATTTTATACATTCAGGGATCATTTTTAAGTTTTAGCAGTCCACTATCATACCAGCATGCATTTGTAATTAACTAAAGCCAATAATGTGGATAGCTTTCGACACTTTCCCTGTATTGAATAGAAAGCCCAGGATTGCTTTTCTCCACATCAAACAATACCAGGAGCATTTAAAACAGTTTTTTCTTAAGCTGCACAAACTTTAATTTCGACCCAAATGATCCTCTCTGTATTCCAAGCACTTTTTTCCCTCTGACACATTTTAATGACAATAATTTTGTAAATTGTCAATACATAATCATATCAGTTCGTGCCTGCTTTTCAATCGGCACCTCCAGCTTGCATTAATTAAACAGTCTGCCTGACACCGTATCATCTTCGTAAACAAACGAAGTGAGATTTTCAGAAGCTGCGGTGTGAACTCTTTTCTAGAAATCGGTTATTAAGCTGCAGGTTTCTGTTTCATTTGCCTGCCTTTCACTTTAAAGCAAGCAGCAGCCACTGAGAACACAATAATGAAAGAGGTCATGGAGCACCAGTTGTGCATGAAAGATGCGAAAATTTACTGCAAATGAGACAAGAGCAGTAAATTCATTTTTATTCAAATTACTGTCATCATACATTACCACTTCTCCTGTAAACATTGTGCTTCAGACAGTGTGACAGCATATTATTATTTGCGAGATTATACTATTATTAAGCTATTAACATGTCACCTCCTGCTTGAAACAATGACTCAGCTTGGTACTGCATAATAGGACAAGTTAGGGAGACAAGGCGAGGTGACGGAGAGGTTAGTTGTAAGAAGGGAGGCCATGCATAGAGTGACAGCTGGCACTTAAAGGCTAACATTTATTCAAAAGAGCCCACATAATGAGGATGCGATTCGCTTTTATTTACATACTGTACCCATCCGCTTTCCATAAACTAATTCTTTTTCTTTCTGTCCATGCAAGACGCCCCTCGGCTCCTGTCATGAGTACTGAGGAGTCACCTTTCCCCCAAGCTGAAAAAGGTTGGTGAGTAAAGTTATCGGCATGGCAGATGCCCAGCAACACGTCGGGGTGACGGCCACGGCTCAACGCGGGGAGATCAAAAGCACCCGCACCACTCTGCCACCCTCTCCCATACTGTAAGCTGTCCTATAGGTATTGTCGCTAGCTCACTGAGAGGTTGCTAACAATTAAAATTTCATCGTTTATAGGCTTCAAAGGCTTCCAGAGCAAGTTGCAGCACAAAGTTGCTGCAGCACGCAGGTGGTTTATTGTCTCGTGCTGCGGTTGCCGTCGATGCCAGCCCAGCAGCAGGGCTGTGCTCCTCCACTGCTCCCCGCAGCTCTTTCTCGATTTTACCTTGAGTTTTATGGGGGTTTGACAACCATGTGGCTCCCTTGTAGGGCTGCCCCGGCCCTTCAAACCTTCAAAGAGCTTCTTTTGCAGCCCTAAATGAAAGATCAACTACTTCACCTTATGCTCTGCTTTATTTCACTTCCACTTGGGTTTGCCCTCCTTTCCTGACCTGTTCTTGATGAAGTTGAAACCTGTTTATGTAAATATTCTTTTTCAAGCCTTTGCAGCGATCTTGGGGGAAAAAAAGTGTCATTTTGTGAAACCAAGTAAACACCAAGCTTTGTTCTAAATTAGTTGGGGAAGTGCCTCGTGAAGTAGAACAAACAAGAGAGAGACATCAGCGAGTTACTAATGATCCCTTGTCAGGCTCGCGGAGAAGCCGCAGACACACAAGGTTTTAAAGCCTCCAAGGTTCGGGTTCCCACGTGTGGGATGCAACGAAAGCCACGATGCGAACGACACTTCCTAAGTGCAGCCCTTACAAGTGTCATTTTAGCACTATCCTAGGCTGGAGGAAAGCAACTTTGATGTCTTGAAAGCTCAGGCAGTAAATACTGCTTTGTTAGCTTTATCCTTAAACAACTAAGTGATTTAGAAATATGGATATGCAAATGTCAACAAGATGTTAATTTTGAATTTCTTAAAATTACAAAGGTGGTGATATTTGCCAAAACCGCTGCTGAATACCGACATATTAAAGGCATATCTGCTTACCACGAGTGGAGACTTCCTCTTTTCTCCGTCCTCTACTTTTTTCTCTCTTTTATTTTCTGCTTTTAATCTGTTTCTACTATCTACTAGGATACAGAGAGGTGACATCACATCAGGGCAGTGGCCTCACATACCTACTCTCCCTGAACAGTGTATATCCTCCTCTTACCCCACCTTGACCCCCCCCTCCTTCTATGAATTCTTCTGTAGCACACCAGCACTGTTGAAATCACTCCAAAAACTCTTTCCCTGGTAAAATATGAGCTCAAATGCTTCCCCTGTTATTACAGTACATCTTGCGAGGTGCCCTCCCACAGTGTAGAGCTGAAATGGCTGAGCCCAGGCGCTCCCCATCCCTGGAAATTGCATGGATTAAAGCCATAATAATGAAAATAGCCTAAAATGGAAGTTTAGACAGTCTGAGCTTGGTGTGCCTCACTATTACTTATTTCCAGGGTGTTTCCATTAAACTGAACTGGATGAGGCTGTTTGGGTCTTCCCATCCAGGCCCTTTCTGTTGCGGACAACATGTCCTCTAATCTCCTGTCATCAGGCTCTGCTTTAAGAGCCGTTAGTGGTTTTTCACATCGTTAGCCATATATGGAGTCTGCTTCTCAGCCTCACTGCTTTGATATCAGAAACCTCCTAAATATCGAGACTCCATGTAGGTGCAGGTAGCTGGTGCCTACGTGTTGTGGAGCCAGTTTTATCCCAGAGACCTTTCTTCCCTCTCACTTGAGCACAATAATCATGTAATTTACCATCAGTAGTCTACAATTTCACCTCTCACTTCTCATAAACAAGAGGTTTTCTTTTAGTAAATATGCATTTATTTGCCAACCCAGTTTTCCCTTTGGTAACATCATCCTCATCCATCAGTTAGTTTTTTTCAGTCCGTCTCAACACGCTTTGTCTTTCTTTGCCATGGACTATCTTGAACTGTCAGGATCTCCTGACCCTGCTGGTGCAAACATCCTTGCTCCTACAGATCAGCTCTCCTGGCTCCTTTGTGGACATGTCTTGGTCAGCAATTACTGCATTTTATCACACAAGCAGGACTGGTATTGACCTGCTTGTTATTTTAGGGTAATAAAGTACTCTGAAGGTCATCCACAGAATTCAAAATAGTCCAGCGATGTTGGAAGCAAGAGGCTTTGTGCTGCTGTCTCATTGGCCTTCATTATTACCCATTTTTCTGGAGCCATTTGCCCTTCGTGGGTACTTTGCTTGCCCACCTACTGTCTCACATTTATTAAAGCAAAAACTCAGACCTGAGAACCTTAGGCTTGGCTCCTAAATTGTAATGAGACTCATAGATGGAAACTATTCTCAATTTGCTGAATGTGTACAAAATAGCACTACTTTATCCCACTACTTACTCCAGTAGCTAAATAAGAGCTCAGGGGACTGGCTTGTGGTGTCAGTTTTAAAAATCTTAACTATAAGAGATATATGGACCCCTGCTTCCCATCAACATGAATAAAGTTGGACAAACCTCAGAATAAGAAAGAGTTTCTGTGGTTTTTAATCTGGCCAGTAATCACTGCTCTTAGGCAACGCAGCCCAGCTCACTAACAAAAGATCAGCACAGGAACCATTAAACACTGAATTTTCCCAGTGCACTGCAAATGCACATATAAACACTGAGTAACCTTAGGCTTAATCAGGGTTCAAAACACAGTTAAGCACCTCTTAAAACACTTTTTTGTTTACACTGCTGCAGCTTAGACTTGCATTTCCTTGCATGGCATCAGCCACATTTGCAGTCTTAATTTTTAACCAGGACTGAATAAGAGTGCCAAAATTGCTCTTAAATACAAATCAGTGATATTCTAAGAACACGCAAAAATCACGAGGGAAAATGGGGGGAAAAAACCTTAAAATTACAACATCAGTGCAAAAACTAAAACCATTTTGCATTTCCCCAAGCATAGCCATAGATTATTTTGGCAGTATGATCTTGTGTCCTTCACACTTTCTTCACTATGGCTAAGAGCAATGGTTGTCCCAACGCTTAATAATACTGTGCTGCAAATGTATGCTGCCTTGTCCAAACACAAAATACGTTTAAATCTAACAACAATAAGAAAAAAATAATAATGCAGGTAGCAACTCAGGTGCAGATAGTGAGCAGATATCAGCAGTGTGCCGGCCAACAAAGGAATGGTCATTTGGGCCGTGATGACAAATATTTGATCTGATTTATCAAAGAAGTAAATGGTTTGACAAGACCAAATCAATCCAATCTGCGATCCTCCCTCCCCACGTGCCGACAAACGTGTATTTATATACGCAGGAACCACGCGCAGCATTTCTTCGTGTATTCAAAGCAATGACTACAAGATTATTTTTATTTTTTATACACGTATCCTCAAAACCCTGTTATCTGTAAAATAACTGGCTGTTGTCTCCCAGAGAGGTGATGGTGGAAACGCACGAGGAGCTGCGCGAGGTGGCTTTTTCTGCTCCCTCTCTTACAATCACACCGATCCCGCTCCTCGGGACCGTGACGCCTGTTAAAATCTGCTGAAGGGGAGTCACCAAACCCACTGCTGCCTGCTCTGACGGGGGGATCTCATGTGTTCGTCGCTGATTAGACTACATTATTTCTATTATCCTATTGGGCTTCACACTAGGAATAGAGGCACTTGCCCTTATTTGAAACTAGCAGACACCAGGAGAATTTGCTGATTGCTAATGAGAAAGCTAAGGTTTTGTTGATATCATCTGGGACGTTCTTGCTGTGGTCTGCTATTAAGATCTGGAGCTCTACATAACACACCATATTAAGCAGGCAGTGACTTTATTATGGGATCAGTATAACTTTTCATGTCTGGTGTACTCCTAAAGCCTAGGCTAAAACACCTTTTTCCAGAATATGAAACATAATATCTTGGTGCTAGCTGCATTATTTAAAAAGGGGCAATGTGGTTCATAACTTTACATTTATTGCATACTTTTAAGCCACTTGACCCATATAAATATTACTATAGAGTTGCCCTCAGTTATTAAATTCTTATTGCTTATAAAAAGGGCAGCAGGAAGTATATAATCTATAGACTAAGGTGTGTTTTTTTTAAGGGGGAGAGGGAAGAATAAAAAAGGAGGAAGGCTGGAAACAAATGTGTTTTGATCCTGTCCATAGCCTTGAAGTTAATACTTTTTCTGGCTTAAAGCAAAAGTCTGTTTATTTAAACTTCAAGAATTAAGTACTAGCATAGCAAGTAGGTCCCTACCTTCTTGAAGTCGAACTGGAAACCCCACCTCTTAAAAGAAATTGTATGCAGAAACTTTTTGGTCTTTATTACAATCAAGGCCAGGTAAAAACGGGACACGAGTATTTGCTGTGGCTCCTGCATGGCCCAGGCTATCCAAGAAAAAACACACTGCTTTTAGGGCTATTTTGAGATGATTCTCAGGGGCTGGCGTGATCCAAAGCAACCCCTCCTCTGGGCTGCAAACCCGACGGTGCGTGCTCGCACCCTTGGACTTCGTTTTGCACGCTCATGCACGCTTGCACACGTGTGCCTGGATGACAGCAAGGACAACACATTAACATAGGTAATTTTACTTCAGAGTTGCTTGGGGCAGAACCTCTAGACCTAGAGGTTACTGCTGTCAAAGTAGGACCTTTTTCTTCCTGTCACTTCTTTCAGAGATGAAGGGAAAGATTTCCCTTAGCCTACAGCATTTAGCGTGCAAACGCTCCACCACAACATTTTGAAACTATAGAAATCATGAAACCAGCCTGTGACCTTCCATTTCAGTGACAGTACAGGAATCCCTTGAGCAGCAGAGGCATCCTCTGATATTTGGAAAAGTGTCATGTTTTCTTTACAGAGAAAACTGTCATATTGTTGTTGGCATAAAATACAACACTTCCTGGAGTTGTGATTTCCTTGTTTGCTACAAAATGTCACCTGGGCAACTGACATGTTTTTGTTTTGCTTAGAGCAACTTCCCACTTATGATATTCAAATCGAGTTGATATTGATACCTTAAGCTGTGCTGAAAGGAGCAGCAATTACAGACATCTGAAATTCCTCAAGAAAAAGGCAGTTTAGCTAAAAGACGTGGACCCTCACGACAATGGCAATCCAGCTGCAAGTTAAACACAGCCCTTATATAATTTGCAACCTATTGATGTGCCATGCAGTAATTCTCCAGCAGGAAAAAAGTCTCGGGAAGAAACAGCTTCAGATAAATGAGATGCTTCCCCAAAATAAGCATCTGAGTGTTCACTGGAAAAAAAAAAAAAAAAAAAAAGGAAAAACAAAATGCTCAGCCTGAAGCAATAAGTAGAGCTGACTAGAAAAGTATGGGGCTTTTAAATTATCCCTGCGCTTACATCTTAAAGTACAAAAGGATTTTAATCACAGCTAGCATAGCCTTATTATAGCATTGCTTTTTGGGGGACAACTTTAACCTTTGGGTCAGTAGGATTGCTTTGCTTTAAATACCAGAGTTGTTTTTCAACATTAAATACATTAATAACAGTATTTATAATTTTGAATACTATGAGTAGAAACTTTGACTCAAATTAAGGGTGCTGAGAGGTGTCACTTTTTTTTTTGCACAACTAAGGAGCTGAAGGGAAGAAAATCATATTTACATTCTAAAAAAACTCCATGTGGTTTCAAACCAAGAAAAAATTAACTCTTTAATTACACAACGCTGCCATAGTTAGGAAAGTTAAATCGCCAGCTTAAATCATGCAAACTAAAGCAGCAGATGATCTTCAAAGTATATTTCACAAAAGGAGCAGAATGGGTGCTGGAATATTCAAGGCTTATTTAAAATTGTCTGTGAGGTATCTTTGCTAAAGATGTCTTAATGGAAAATACAGGACTTTTGATCTGGGCAGAGGAAAGAGGGCTGTGTTTATTGCTTTCCAGTAAGTAGCTAATGATACCAGTTTTGACATGTGGGTGTAAAATATAAACAAACTTAAGTACACACGTGGATATCTGTATGTCTAGATATGTTTATCTCTAAGTATTACAGAGATTTTCTCTGTATGAGCTCTGGGTGAAGCTACACAGATGCAGAAACAGAATAATTACTTCTCACAAAAAAAAAAAAAAAAAAAACAACAAAACACAACAATCCTTTTTAAGGCAAAGAGAGCCTATTGTGTTTGAAGTTGTAATACCAAAAAAAAAAAAAAATCAAAAAATTATATCCATTTAGCAGATACCCTGCTTCATTTAGGAACTCTGTCTTTTAAATGAACAAGCAATTTTTTAACAGATTTACATGTTTTGTAAAATATGTCAAACAAACTAAAGAGAAGGTCTCCTAATTACTCATCAAACAGACTCCAGTCAGCGGGGAATGCAGCTGGAGTGATATGTTGCACTAATGTTAGGGCAGACCCGAAATATTTCCTCTTGGAAAATAACAACAGCAGCGGCGGCAGCAGCAGCAACACCCCGCTCAGCAGCGCCTGCGGGCTCGATCCTGCCAGGACGGCCGTGTGTGCCAGGCGCTGAGCGCATGAGCAGCCCAGGCATCGCCGGGAGGTCAGCTGGGGGCTTACACTGAACCACACACATCAGCCTTTTGCAGAAAAAACAACATTAAACGTCTTTTCGCAACGTACAGGAGGTTAAACCTGTGCTATTTAGTATGCGAGTGATTAACAAAGTTTCATGTTCACACAGAGTCTTTTTTTCTTTTCTTTCCTGCTTTTATTAAGTATCTACCACAGCAAGATTTCCACGGAAGGCTAATTAGAAAATATGCAGAACTGCTTCCTATTTTTAATGTGGAATTATATTAGAGACCATTTGGTAGGAACAGGAGAAAAGTCACCATTAGGCATATTAATGAGTGTCCCTTTTAACAAAGCTGCTCGTTTCTCTTGGCGTTGGAATTCATTTGAAAATAAGAATACTGCCAAATTAGTGGCCTTCCTTTCACATGCAGTCCGATGTTATCTGATATTATATATATACAGATTTTGCTGGCACAGTAATCATAGAGAAATTCCTTATTCCTGCATAATTGTTATAACGCAGGGCCCTCTTATCCTGCTCTCCCTCTTCAGCCAAAACTCTGACTCACTTCAAACGTGAATTTTTTCTAGGCAACAGCTCTGGCATAGGGCTCACGGTTTGTAACTCTTCATGTCTCCCCTAAAGGGAGCAAGCAATGTTTGGCATATCCCCAGTGCAAGACATTTTTAAAGGTATATTTAAGACGTGTGTATCGTACTGTGGAATATATGTGGCAGAGTTAAGAGCAGTACGTAAAGGTTTGTGAAAATCCACAGCCTAAATTGGTCTGACCCTCAGCCACTGTCAGCCACACTCCTCTGGCAATTATTACATTTAGAGAGCTCAGATTGCCAGTCTGGAGTAAGTCTTACATTGAATAATTATTCTGATGCGCACCCCAATAGCTGCAAACAGAATCAGGCCGATAGTATCACTGTAGCCAAGAGCAGAATTGGACCCATAATAACCACTCTCTTCTGATTTGTTCTGTAATTCATATTTTCAACAATATGCAATCCATTAGCGGTACAGAAAAACATGCAATAACTACTTGGGTGGACTTAGGATTCTTGGGTTGCTCTCAGACAGATGGCTTTTTTTTTGTGATTTCCACCACCACCACCCCCCACCACCCCCCCCGAATTTGCTTTCAGTTGTATTGGAACTGGTTTAGTACTTCCATAGGATTTTTAAGATAAGTAGAAGGATTATTGGTCACACTCCTTGAAATTCATCACGGAGCGGTGCTGGCTTTGACTGTAGTTCGTTATTTGTTACATATCTTTAAAGTGGAATATGTTCAGGACACGCACCCTTCAAAGGTTTGCAGAGAAGAAAACTGTCTCAGCAGAATCTGCCTTTGCATCAGCTCCTGTAGGGTCCTTAAATAACTTCTCTCCAACATGCCAATATTTCAATATTCTGCTAAAAGATCCTTCTTAACAGGAGGGACCCCAGATCTCATAACTGGGTTTTTATTACAAATCCCAGGGATGTTTGTTCTATAGATACAAAGGAAAACTTCTGCTGTCTTGATTTTTTTTAAGGTAAATGTTTCAGGGGTTGTGTTTTTTAAACTATGTCTATTTGGTAAATGCAATTACCTACCTTCTACTAGCGGAACTTTATTTTCTTCCTTTATAGTAATATATAGATCTGAAATTCCAAGGGTTTCTGGTGCTTTTCAGCTGTCACCTCAAGTCAAAATCATGGACTTCAGCTATAAAAAAAAATTATATATAATAAATTTAACTTGACCTAACTGAAAGTTTTTAAAGCGAGCAGGTATTTTTGACATAAAAAAAAATTATATTACTACAACTGTATTATCCACACATCTCCTGGCATCTATTTATACCACAAAAAAAACTGTTCTCCAAAATGTGGTCTGAAGTTCAGTCCCTGTTAATATCTGTGCAGAGGGCGCGTTGGAGAATACACTTTTATAAAAAACGCAAAAGACACTTTGCAACGCTTCAGGTCATAAACCGAAACCACACCATCCGATACAGAATACCACCTATATGTCCGCACACATCCATAGGTATTGTTTGATTGCAGAGGGACACACACACCCCCCCCACACCCCCCCCCCGGTTTTACCAGCCTCACACGCAGTCCCGCCTGCGCTGAGCGCAGCCCTTCGGCCCGCGGTACGGACGAGCCCCTATTTAGCGTTTACCGGCCTATTTTAGACACCCAAGTAAACTTTCATACTCCAGTTCAAATTTAATCAATTTTTTGTTTTGCAGCCTTTTGTAGATTGAGTCTTTTGTTAAGAAAGGACGTCTTGTTTCCAAAACACACCAGAAGTAATCGCTGGCATCAGAGTGCCACCAAAAGGCAGGAAAAGAAATCAGCAGCCAGGCACTGACCTTTGCAGAGACAGCTAAGGTTATGCACATAACATTTGCTTGTTTACTTTGCAAAATAAGCAATGAGTTGGAAACTCCTAGCTTAGCAAGCGTCTCGCTACACCTGAAAAGCAACACTGACAACAACAGCAAAACCCCACGGTTGTTCTTGGTTTTGCTGTTGTTGTGCGTGGAGGCTGTTATCTGCTCCACTCTATATCTATCATGATGCAACTTTAATAACGTTAGCCAAGACTGCTCAGAAAATCACAGCTGTAGCTGGAGGCAAAAGGAAAAAAAAAATAAAAGGAAAGAAAGAAAGAGGGGGGAAAAAAAAAAAAAAAGCTAAAATGAGGTGCTTCTCCCAAGCCTCACCTAGTGAGCTGAGTATTGGCTTATGCGTGAGAATAAGCAAACGAATCGATCGCTGCAGTAGGTTGATGGCTACTGGTCGTTTTGATGGATATGACGGTAAAAAAAAAGTCCAGATTGGTTCACAGTGGACCTCAAACCATGTCAGCTAAAACCAAAGAGACAAAAAAGTGACAGCTGCGGAGAGTACACTGCAGGCAGTCAATGGTTCCTGTGATTTATTGTTCCATCTGCCTTGCCGCTGTGAGGACAAGTTCCCCCTGATTTGGTTAAAATGAAAAGGACCTCAGAGAGCACAACGTGTTTTTTGAAAATGTGCAGAAACTATTTTTTTATTTCTTGATTTATGTGCCTTTCCCCCTCCATAATGTTTGCACCAATTGTTACCCAATAATGCTTACTGAAAAATGTGAAGCTTCCCAACCACTAAGAAATCCTCCAGACCGCCCCCACCCCTCCACCCCATCACAAAAAGAGAGGGGGGGAAAAAAAAAGAAAAAAAAAACTACAAAAAAAATCCCAGCATAAATAACCCACGCTGTCAAACGCAAGCCAGAAAAACTAGTTTGTCTATTTTTTAACCTTCCTGCTTTCCAATTAACAGCCGCCTTTCGGAGCCTGCGAAGCTGCCAGGCTGAGAGGCGGTTAAAAGCCGGGCTCGGCAATGGGTGGTGTGTAACCGTTTAATATATTAGAGAGTTCAAACCCGGATTATAAATTTGCCTGAGCCACCCAAGTGCTCTGGCCAACAGTTTTCGATTAACAGAAGGTATTGCCGGAGCTCAGCCCTGCCGCTTGAGTGGAGGGGACGGAGCCTTTGCTGTGTTTACACACCAACTTTTTTGCCGTTTCTGACTTGAAAAGGAACATTTCCTTCATGCGGTTGATATAGCTTATTACCCCATTAAAGAGAAGCACCACACGACACTTCTGTCAGGGTAACACCGAGGCCTAATCAACACTTGGAGGTGTAACACAACACAAATAATCTCGCTCCTCAGGGAAGCCGGAGTAGCAGCCTGAGAAACGCTCGGGCTTGTCCCCAGGAGGATTCAAGTATGCCATAGCAGAAATATGGTTAATGTTTTAATACATTTATGGAGCATAAATCATAAATGAAGCATTAAGCATCCGGTGCTCTCTCAAAAGTTTTAACAAATACGAGCAAATTGAATGAATCTGGTAGAGCGAGGTATTGATAATTTTCCATGTGTATCACACAGTGGGAAAAAATGGATGCAGGGCCTCCGAGACCCTCCACGTCCTTGCATACATTATAATTCCCCACTTATCACCGCACAAACCAGTAACCCACAAGAAGCGAAGGGAAGGCTCTTCCTCTCCCCCTCCAATAAATGTTTCATGCAGATCAGCAAATTTTCAGCAAATTTCCCATGAAAAGGCCGGCCGGGGCCTGTGGTGTGCGGCGAGGCGCGGGGTCCCCAGCGACCTGACCCCGGCGGCGGCCGCTTCCTGGCTCCAGGTTTCCTTCGGCCTCGCAGGTCCAGCCTGGTGTCAAAAGCTGGCCTTGTCTCCTGTCTCAGGATGTTGGTTTTACCTCTCAAGTGTTTCCTGAATTTGCAAAAATTCTTGGTGGTTTTTTTTTTGTTGTTTTTTTTTTTTTTTTCTGGCAGTTGTCTGCAATCGGCTTAATGTTCAAAAGTCCATTTACCTTTTCCAGGAAGGGAGAGGAGGGGGGGGAGAAAAAAAATACAAAAACGAAAAAAAAAAAAAAAAAGAAAAAGAAAAGAAACGCAAGAGAAAACAAGAAGGAAAGAAAGAGAGAGAGAAAGAAAAAAATTTCTTAGTCGCTACTGTTGAGCAGGGGGTTTTCTCCCGGGACCAGTTCTACTTTTGGAACATGTTATTGTCAGGCAGAGGTCAACATCTTTTACCTCTTTTTTCCATTATTCAAAATAAGTATTGATGTTATGTTTTAGCTATTTAAAAGCCAGCTGCCTTGCTCATTTCAGATATTTTTCCTGGTATTATTGTATGTGGTAATAGCTGGCCTGTGTATCGTCTTTCACAAAATCTAGCCTTTCAGGGTCTCAGTCTTCAAATGATATCAATCAAAATTTATGCAATTCAAAATCCATATGTATAGAGTCCCAGTTCACCTCATTTAATGATAATAGTAAACCACATGTTGTGTACATGTCTGAAACACTTTTCTAGTTCTTGACTGTATTAACCCTAGGGGCACTATGTTTTTGTACAGCTTGCCCAACTGAGCAGCATAATATATTGATTAATACTTGGCAACAACTGCATTCTTGAATAATAAAACCATGAACAAGGTAAACGTGTACTAATAAAACAAGAAGAGTGTCAATATTATTTGGGGATGTATGTTAATAAAAGATGCTGAAGAACAGGCGAGCCCCCATCCCCACAATTAACAAAAGCGCAGTGCCTAAAGCTGATCCTTTTTCCAGCCCTGCATGATGTTGTTATTCAAGAGTCTCCTCGCCTACCTGGGCATCCGTGGAGCAGCCACAGCAAATGCTCCATATTTATGGGGACCGCATCCAGCACACAGGAAAAAGTTAGGCATTTCTGCAAAAGGTAAATTAAAATTAGCAATAATTCATGGTTACCCTGATTCTTCCTGGGCAGAAACCGGAGCAGGTATCACCAGCAAAGCCTGGGAACGGTTACTGATTTTACAATAGAATTTGCTTCTGACAGACTGCATTATTTACTTAAGGTTTAATATACAGTTAGAAATAAGATTTGCTTTCATGGAAAAGCACTAAAACATTTGGCAAAGGAAGAGCCGAACATTTTCCTTAATTTGTTTTGGCAACTCTGAAAAATAGATCCCATTACGCTCACGTTTGCATTCCAGAAACATAACAACGAATGATAATTTTACGAAAATCAAGATATAATTAAAAATAGTGTGATATAATAAGCAGTGAGTGAAGGCAGAAGAATGAGAAGAGACATGCTGGAAAGCGTTGCTTTCAGCACAGGGGATGACTGTGGAGGAAAAAAAGCAAAGGACACCAGCTGAAAAGCTATTGCCAGAGCTTATTTATTTATTTTGGGGCTGAGGAGGGGAGACAGCAGAGGAGGGAAGGACTTGAAAGTAAAAATTGTTTAGCAAACAGTTAAAATAGTTTCATGCTTTTTTTTAAAAAAAAAAAAAAGGAAGACAATATTTAAACACAGGTTCATATTCATATTTCAGTCATTTGACTTTTGTATGAAAACAAATATTGAGGAATTAAACACAATTATGTTTTGATTAACTGGAGCTGGTTCCTAAAACCGCAAGGTAGAGCAGCAAGATTGCATCTGTGTCTTCCCTCAATGCCATCCACATGAGTCACAGCGAGGCAGGAAAGCTGTTGACAAATTAATACTTTAAGAAAATAAACTATGGTCATGTTGAACATAGAGCAACTTTATCCTGATTAATTTGTGTTGGAGTCGCTCCAGCCCCCTTTACAAAGCCGCGCAGTTTGTACAAATGTAATTTCCTAATATTTACATGAGGAAAGCCTCAGCCGTTAAGCTTTGCCTCCAGTGTGAGTTTTGTGGTTAGTAAAAAGACAATAAAAATACAGAGAGGTAATTGTAAGCACATTTGGAAAAAAAAAATAGAGAGAGGGAAAAAAAAAAATGCTTTTCTCCACTCCTCCTTGCAGAGCCCTATAAAAGTGAGCTGTGCTGCGGCGTGCTCGCAGGGACCGCTGTGCCAGCCGGCACCCGGCGAAGGTTTCAGTAATGCAACACCTAATGCTTAATAACGGCTGTAACGCTGCGCCTGAACCTCACAAACACACCAACCTTCCCAGGGCTGGCGCTACCTTCCCGCGCCGGTGTTCTCTAAAAGCTGGTATAAATTCCGATTAGCCTGCCTAATCACACGGTCTCTGTCATTTTATGTCTTTATTTAAATAGAACGTCAGGCATTCGTACAATTGTCTAATTTAATAAATATGGGGAGGAAAAATGCAGTTATAATGTGTTGCTTTGTTTGAAGAATATTAAAAATAACCTTTAGTTTTAATGAGATTTTTTTCCCCCCATCAGTTTACACAATTTTCCAGATGCAAAATGAGCTTTTGGCTGTAAAATATTTTATCACATTGTCTTACACAATAAAGATTAGATGTTTTCGCTCTCTCTCAACTCCACCGCAATTATTTTTTAGTGTTTGCAAATCATAATATCATTTAAAAACCATATTTTATACCTCATCTAAAATACTTTTATAGCAGTGTGATGAAAAAAACCCAACACAACATCTATTTAACTACTCTTTTTAAGTGGCTGTAATATGCTTTGGTATAATTTCCCAGAAAAAGGCATAGCTAAAAAAGCTTAGCTGTTCTTGAAAACAAATCTCCCAAGAAGCATCTTTGCAAAAAATCCCCAGAATTTAATTCCCCTGGCTGAAGAGCCCAGAGAGCCTGAATATAAAAATAGTAGCCCTGTCATTTCACATTCATTAAGTGTGAAACTCAGAAATTAATAATGTAAAAATATGCTTTTTAATTAGTCTTACATTCTGCCCAATGTACTTAAATGGGATCAGCAGCTCCCTAATGATTTTTTTCTTAATAAAGTATTAGCCTGTGATGCACTGGGGTTGACAGGTATGATAAACTGGAAAGTACTTTTGGAGGCGTATGAATGATACCAAAATAGTACTCTCCCATTTAAATGTAATTAACATCAGGGAGCAATATTACATGAGGAGAAGCCTGCAAGATTTTTATTTCAGGGTATTTTTTTTTTCATTTCTTGTTTTATGAGTAGTTTGATGATTGCAGCAGTGATTTTATAATTTAATTACCTTTGTTGAAAGCTAAGCTTTTGCTAATAGGAGGTCAACAGGATCATAAAGCAGTCTTCAAAAATATTAAAAAGGAGGTAAATCCCCTTAGCTAACCTACACAATAAGAACGCGGGTGCGCATGTGTGTATGCAGTGCGTTTTATAGATGTATGTACATACAGGCTGTATGCCTGTTCCCCTGTTATTTGTTTACTGTGCTATTTCAAATCAGTATTTACTCTCTAAAGGGACTTGTTATACATTAATCATATGAAATAAAAAAAAAAAAAAAGAGAGAAAAGAAAAAAGAGAAAAGAGAAAAAATTAAAAAAAAGAGGGGAGGGGGGAAGAGAAATAAAAAAAAAAAAAATGAAGAAGAAAGTTGTGGAGAAACCTATCTGAGCACCATGGATTTTGCCAGAACCAGAAGGGCTGGAGCTGGAACTGGTTGCCCAGGACCAGCAAACGCTGCTCCGGCATCCAGCACCGCATCGTGGCGGCGGCCTGCCGCGGCCCCTTCAATCTCCATCACTCCTTCCGCAAACACTTTGCGCTTTTACATTTCTAAAGCAGCCTATTTTAAAACAGGAGATAAAAGATCACTGTTGACCTGCACTGCTTGCGCAAGAGTATTCCCTAACTTATTTATATGCCAAATGTCACTTGTGTTTACTTAAGAATTTCTTCTCATATCTCGAAGTCACAGCGCTCCCCGAAGATGCACTTGCCATAGGGTAAACAAGCGGGGAGGAGGGCAGCGTTCCCAGCTCCCTCCTTCCGAAACCAGAGGCTCCTCAACGTGCGTCACCTTCCCGAGTGTACACTGACATTTCTATATGTTTCCAGGCTGATGGATGCACGGGCTGAGGTGCCGGTGCCATAAACAGCTTGTGACACTGATGCGTGATGGCGCTTGGGGAATAGCTCCCCGTGTGCCACGCAGGTTCTGCCTTGGGCCCAAAGTCCAACCCCTCTTCTCCACCATGGTTTGAGGTTGAAATAAAGGGAAACTTGGAGCTGGACAACCTAACCAGGCAAACAGATGGCTAGACTCTGACCAAACCATAGGTAACGAAGGGGACTTTCCATTTTGACACTGGTTTTCATTTGGTTTCTCTGAAAATAGCTAATCCAGCAAACAAATGAACAAAAAAACAATTGGTTTGTTTTTCCCCTCTTCCATTACAAATGCATCCTCGGGGCTGATCCTGCTTCTGAATATTGCAGCCGAACTGGAAGGCCTTAGGACAAGTGAGAGCACTATTCCCATGACCAAGGTGGCAAAGAAATGTAGTCAAAATGTCCAGGTAAAGGCATCCCCGATGAGTACGGTGCCACACCATTATCCAAAGGACCTGGGCGAGTCAGGGTGAGAGGATCAGGGCCCAACGGGTGCCCAGCTGGTAGCGATGCCACGCGAGACTGCAGAGGCATCACTACAGGACATCCATTTCCCTTGTTTTGGTAACTTCCAACATCCTTTAAAAATGCGATCATGAAATGTCATTTCTTTTCTATTTATCTTGGCGGTACAAAACTGCCTAACTATTGGCTATACGTGAGCTCTTTTATAATATTTTTCCAATCACAAACACCATTGCATTGTTCCCCAGGGATTCCCGTGATGGATCTATCTATCTATCTATTTACGCGTTCATGAATCAAATCAGCGGAGTGGAGAAAGTTTGTATAATCTATAGCTTTCATAAGATTTCACTGAACTTATACTTCACGGGGGATTTCCAGGAGTGTGACGTTATTTGCACCCCTCTCGGGCGCATGCCAAACACCTCCTCTTTTCCCACGCAATTTACTGTCCTGTCAAAAATGCTCAACTCGCCCCAAAATCAAAGCTTAAAATGTATGTCCAGCTCCCAGCCTGCAAAGGGATTTTCCAGGAGCAGGGACGTTTTAATGGGCAGCTGAATCAGAAACTAATCATCTGAACTGCCATCATGTAAACACACACTGGAAATTTTATTACTGAGATATTTGGGGTTTTCCTGATAGAGAATAAAAGACAAATAATCGAACTTATTGGAAAATATTTACATAGGGCCACACAGTGCAAACCTAAGGAAAGCTGAACGGTATTTACTCAGAGGAATAGCCCTGGTGAAGGCAGAGGAGTGGATACTGCTCGGCTATCTGGGGAATTGGAGGGAGTTTGTCTGAGTCAGACACGCAGGCAATGGCCCCACACTGGGGCATCATAATGCTTTAATTAATTAATGTCTGTAAACTGTTTGGTGATCTTGGGATGAAAGGAGTTCTGGAAATGCCAGGTATTATTGAAAATTAATTACTGCAGCCTTCCCCCCAAATCTTGCTAAACATATTTCATTTTTTAATCTATCCTGCTGCTTTAATAAAGCTCATTGCAGAATTATTTTCTGCTAAATATTAAAGGAAAAAAAGAAGGAACAATTTAAGCAGCAGATTGAGCCACAGCAGAAGAGACTGTACAAGAACCACATTTTGGGGGACAAAGGTCCCTGTGCGTGGGGCAGGCACAGGCAGAGGACACGGCAGTGCAGATGTGCTGCTCAAAGGGCTTAGCCTGCATTTCCCTGCCATCTCCCTCAACGGCCAAGCCAAGACCTGGCATTCACACGGTGCTGGAGGTACGGCTGGAGGACCACGCTGCTGCGGGGAGAGAAACCCATGGGAGATGCAGGACGAGTTTGTGGGATCCAAGGACAATAGGAACTGTTCCAGCCACTGCCGCGTGTGCATGTCGGCAAATCAATCACTCTAAATGCTATTCATCATTCAATCAAAGGGAGACAGAACATGTGTATTATTTATACAAGTCTGAAATCATTTTGTGTTACTTACTGAAGAGTCACCTTCTGCATCCTCACAAAGCAAAAGGGAGGTCCTGGAAAAGACTCCATGTACCAGTCCCACCATGCATACTCTGGGTAACTCCAAACGCGTGGTCAAAACCATAAACTACAATAAATAAAATAGACACAATTATAGTACTTTTTCAAGGTTTCAGGTTTATACATATGCGTTATAAGTTATGTAATGAACAAATTAATGATTCTGTTGTTGCTTATTTGTAAGAGTGGTCTGTCCGGAGTCTTATAAGACCATGATAGTGTTGGAGCATCTTTCACCTCTCCTTGGGCCAAGTCAACCCTTCTACTTCTGTGAGCAGACAAAGCCCAAGTCTGACACATATCTCCTAGGAGGTCTGGGGGGAAAAAATGGAAAGAAAATGCCCCAATAAACTTTCATAACTCTAAAATGACCCTGTTCTGTATTATGCAGAGCTGTAGACATTGCAATCACCTGTCTTCTCCTGGGCTATCCCACCTGCTTTCTTTGGTTGGAGTCATTTGGGTTTCTTGAGCTAAGGAGGCAGCTGTGTGAGTAGGTCATCTGTGGTTGCTCCAGGAGCTCCCACCAGCTCCAACCTCTCCTCCTCTCCTCGTCTTCCTCCCCTCTGCAGAAGCAAGCTGTGTCCCCAGAATACCTCCTCAGTCATGGTTGAATGGAGGTAGAATCTTCCATTGCACTCCTGCAACTTCTTCCCATAAATTGTGGAAGAGATTAAGTCCTTCCTTACCATCCTGAGACAAATCCACAGTTCAGGTCTCACCTATTGCCAATTTCCAACAGAAAAAAGTACATTTCACCAAATCTTTCTCTGGATACTTCTGAAAGTGAACAGCAGATGGGGCTACAGAAATCATCACATTTAAAAAAAAATATGAAAAACAGCCTTTTAGATTCTGAAAAGCAATTTACTCTACACCATTTCAAAAAATAAATAGGATTCTCCTTTTCTGTTTTAAGACATCAATGAATCTGTCGCATAATGGGCTTTTGTAAACCGATTATCCTTGATAATCTCATTAGCTGAAATTATTTTACTTTTCTAACATGGTAGATTTTTAAATACCTTTTATTTCATATCCCTCTGGGCACGTTGCAGTGAAATTTACTATTAAGCAAAATAATTATCTATCTCAAACCTTAATGCTAAAAAGTAAAAAAATAAAATAATTACAATCTAAGGGCAGATATTAGAACCAAGAAAGTACAAGAAAGCCCACAACTGAGAAGAAAAAGAGAAATTTCCACAAGCAGACCAATCTCTTCTCCTTATTGACAAATAAATCATACTTGTTTTCCTAAGAATATTAAGAAGTAAATACTGGTTGGTGCAAATGACAGGGCTCACGCTCAGGGTCGGGTCTGCAACCTCCCGCGGCGGAGCAGAGCATCAGTGGCTTCATGCTTGGAAAGGACGATGCTCCTTCAGCTCCCACTGGCTGGGAGCTGCATCACTCGCTTCCGATATGAACCTGAGCAATTAAGAAATGTGAGTTGTTTCAAAATAAGCTTAAATCTGCATTTTTACGTGTGGAAGTTTGCAGCTGTAATGGGATTACGGTGTCGGCAGAGGGAGGGAAGTTTGCAGCTGTACTGGTTTGGGGGGTAGGAAGCAGCTGTTAAAATAGAGGACTAATGGTGATTAATTCTTATTATGTGTTTGAAGATCGCACAATGAGTTCAGGACCCAAACCCTCCCGCAGGGAATAAACTGAAGAAGGAGCATTTAAAAAGAAGGAAACTAGAAGGGGAATTTTAATGTACATTTGGCCTAAATGGCCTGGTCTTAAATCACTTTATTACTATTTAAGTATAATTTAAATCAATGTTATTAAGACAAAAAAAATCTATCTCAGGAAACCTGTAATTCATGCATATTTATACAGATTGGGAGATCACCTGCGCTCTCTCAAAAATGCACACATTGGGACCAGGCAGGGAAACATCCGTTCAGGGGATGGGCGCCGGCACACACCGGCAACACCGGCCAGCCTGCGGAGACCCCCGTGCCTTCCCGCCTCCCGTACAACCCCCTCCCCAGCTCCCACGCTGCCGTGGGAAGAGGCAGGAAGAGACCCCGTCCCGATTCTGCATCCCCCACCGGGCAGGGATGCTGGTAGTGAAGGCGACGAAGCGCAAATGGCGGGAAGAGCCCAACCTGGGCTCAACTCGATTTGCAGCCTCCGGGGAACCTGCGGCGTTTCCCAGAGTCAGGGCAATTCACATAAGACCCAGGTTATTTGCTGCAATATTGTGGCCGGGTCCTATAGCCGGTTTGTAGAGACAGGCGATGTGCTGGGTGTTCTGGGCCTTCCCCAGAGCACAGCAGGTAGAAGATATGAGATTTCTATTTATATACTACAGCCTGGCCAGGAAAGTGACAATTTAACAGCAAAGTTAAGGAGAGAGTGAAGCAGCCTGGAAAGGCCAGTGGGGGCAGACAGTGCAGGCAGGGTCCCCCGAGTCCCCGGGATGCAGTGACCTAGCACAGGCTGCAGCGGGGTCCCCTGGAGCACCCAGCCCCTCTACCCTGAGAAGCTGCTCCCAACTCATCCATTTCATGGCTTGACAACTTAACGTGGCTCTCACGCCCTCCTGCAGACAAAAAAGTAGAGAAAGAGAAAATAAAGAAGGGGAACAGCAACAATAGGGCAAACTTCAAGATCTGGGGTTTTTTTTCTGCCAAAACTTTAATAAGGATTAGTCAAATACCACACATGCAGAGAGATTTCACTGAAATGTTAGAGGGGAGAAATGGGTGAGAAAATTAAGAAAAAACTAAACTTTTTTTATGTGAACTTTTTGAGCTTAAACTTTGAAATCATACCAATTTTTTCAAACCTCAAAGAGATCACAAAAAGATTTATTTCAGGACCAGATAGAACTTCCTTTACCAAAATAACTCTAAGCTTATGATTTTCCTGTTTCCACATTTTTAAGATGTTTTGTTTTGCAAATATGAAAGAATTAACAATAACTCATGACTGTGCACTGAGTGTACCAAGAAATCCTGTCTTTCACATGTCTGTAGCTGATACCCATTCCCAGCAGAGCTGGTTAGTAAATTAAAACATTCCTTCTAGCAGCAACTGATAACTTCGAGCTGATGATGTAGGTCAAAGACATCTGCAGTAAATTATACCCCCCACCACAGGAGGAAGGGGCACACTTGGGACATGAAGATCATGTGGATTCCATACTGGAGACCAAAATACACATTTTTACTCATAGCTGCTGCATAACCAAATACCTCACTTTGGTTATTTTGCACCCGAGTATCAATGGGTCAGTGATAAAGGCTGGGATGGATTGGTCAACTGACAGCCACCCAGAGGGGAGTGGGGTAGGACATGGTTTAAGTGCTGGGTGCTCAACCGCAGGGCCCTATGTGGAGCTCAGATGACCAGAAATAAACGTGCTGGCCTGCAAATACCTGTGATTTGGTCTGCCGGCTTTGTGGGAGGCTTGGGTTTCAGCAGTGTGTCCATGTTATAATTAATAAGCAATTTCTGTTTGAATGGTGTGTTTTGTTTTCATTTGAGCACGTTCTCTGCAAAGACAAAGATCAAGACAAACCTACTCAGAACACAACGAAGATAAAAGGGAATCATAAAAAGAGACAGACAGAGGAAAAGAAAGAACAAGGAAAAAGAGAAGACAAAGAACAGGGAGACACCAAAGAGGACACAGAACAAAGATAGGCAAAATGAAAAGACAAAGAAAAGAAAAGACAAAGAACAGAGATGATAGAGCACCAGAAAATATGCAAGAGAGGCACAAAAGGAAAAAGGGGGGAAAACAGCAACTGAGAACAAAGGGCAGAGAACAGAGCAAGAGCAGAAACACACAGGAACGGAGAAAAATGGGAGAGAATTCAGCCAAGATAAGGCATGAAAAACAGCCCAAACAACAAGAAAAAATAAACACAATAAAGAGAGACAACAGCTAATCATCTTCTGATTTGCATTAAAAAATAAGTCATGGGAACACAGGCTCAGCAACAGAGATGTTGTCAAGTTGAATGTCAAGTTTTCTCGTGTCCTCTAAATTCAGTCGGACTGTCAGTACTTAGGAGTGGGTTGGGCGGTGCTGCTGTACCAGCTGTGGGAGAGCAGGACTGGTGAGTTGAAGGATTAGTGTCTAGTGTTGAAGAAATGGCAGCAACCAGTGCTGAGGGAGGGCTGTCCTGGGTACAGAACGGATTTAGAGGGAGGTGCTTGCAGGCAAGGGATGCTCAAAAAGCAGCAAAAATCCCTTCGTAAAGGTAGGAAGAGCCATCTCCATGTTGAGCCAAGCTGGCAAAGGCACATCTTACCCCTTCTACAGCATCTTTGCAAGAAAAGCATGGCAGAAACCCTGATGCACAAGTGCACCTACAATTTTAAAATATTTCTGTAGCACTCTCTGTCAAAAAGAAAAAAAAACATTATAAAAAGAAATCAACCCTACAGTAGCAGTTAATGGATACCCAGCCATGGTAGAATTGCCAAGAGTTTTAGGTTTTGAGCTAAGACAGTCTGCATGAGATTTAGAAGTAACACCTAGAGAAATCATGCAGGTTTCAGTCCTGCTGCAAAATCCAAGCAGATAAATCATTCACAGATCTTGACAATGGGCAAAAAACCAATCTGGGAGGTACAGAGCTTCACGGAGAAAGTGAACACTCAGGATTTTTGTACACATTGCAAAAAAGGCATAAGGGGCTGGAGGATGCTGAGATCTCCCTGTTGCCAGGGACAGCAGGAGGACACCAGAACAATGGAACCAAACCAGGGCAGGGGATATATTATAATAAAGGCTTGTGGGTTATTTTTTATTTTCTGCTTAAAGTTTCTTGCTGCATTCCTCATGCGGTCCTTCAGCTTTACAGCACCTCCTCGATGGCCCACCACATTCCAAGGCAGAGGTCATGGGCTGGGTGGAAGTGTCATTTTCCAGATCTGAGACAAAGAACTCCAATTTTGTAAAACACACTGAAAAAACTCAAAAGATGCAAGGTCCAGTTTAGTGTCATAAGACTAGATCTCCTATGTACCTCTGCATTTGGTCCTACAGATGTTTTAAAGCGGTAGGTAAATTAATGTGTCTGTAACAACAAAACATTGATCTCTTTCAGGTTTCCTATAGGCCAAGGGAAGTTCTGGTAATTGCATGTCATACAAATGCAGAATTGTACATCAAAAGCCTCTTGAGATGCAACAGCTTTCTGAAACCTAACTTTTATATATTTGTGTTATTTTTCTTATTGAAACACTCTCTTATTCCTTATACAGGATCAGTTATCACAAAGGACTCAACTAGCACTGATTTTATGCATTTGTCCTTGGTACACTATGTTCCTTCTATTTTAATCCATTAACATTTGTACCACATTTATTGTCACTAATATAGAGAGCCATACTACTTGATATTCTTCATTCAGTGTTCAGTTGGCTGACAGTATGGGAAAACTGGTGTGCAGTGGGTTAAACATGCTTCCCATGCTGCTCGTTGGTTATATTTTATTTACCAGTATTTCTATAATGTGCTTTTTTTTTTTTTTTTTTTTTTTCCTTTTGAGATTTCCTCATTTCTTTCAGAACACTTTCACCTTATTTCCGGGCTGCTTCTCCCCAAGGGGCAAAGTGGAGGTTCAGAAACTTCATATGAACTTCCTGAAAAAGAAACAGATCACCTATTAAAAAACCCAAGTGGAATGTGCTGTGAATATAGTTTAATATGTCCCAAAGAAAAAGCTGGCTCTAATCATAATATAAGATTTAAAATTCATTGTTGTACTCAGTTTATTGATTTAATAATGTATTTATTATTTATGATTTCTATGGCAGATGGAATTCTGTTTCCATTGTTTGATTCAGGTTAATCAGAGGATAATGTGCTGCTTTTATACGTTCACCTGAAGACTCTTCTGGTGCTCAAGAAGCAGACTGTTTTCCAGAACAGCAAACCAAATCCCTTTCTGTCACACAATTATGGCTATTTCCTTATGAAATTATAATCTGTTTAAAATCTAAGGCTAATATTTGAACTAAAATAATTGCACACATATGAATTACATCTAAGGTAGAAAGTTTCTGGCAGGGGCGGTCTGGCCTTTCGGATGGTGTCACTGCTTTTAAAAGGCTTATAACTGGCCTTTGGGATGTGCCACTGCGCCTTTCCCCAGGCACCCAAACCTTCACTGGTAACGCTGCTGCTGGTCACTGGATGTGCTCCTCCTGATTTTATTTTCCCATCACTCAAGACCAAGACCATGGGAAGAACAGGCATCTGCCAAAGTGTGTAGGCAGCCCTGCAGAAACACACCTTCTCACCGTGTTCTGAGGAACATTTTGATTTGTTTACCTTCAGAACAGTTTTGACATGATTTAAGTTACGTATCATGGACTTCACAAATATTTATGATTCCTCTATCCCAACATCAAACTTATGATGCTGAATCACAAGTTTCCTTGGAGAACAGCAAATACTGCTAGAAACAGGCTACTAAAATCAATTCAGAATACACAAGGCGAAGGAAAGAGAAATCAGAGCAATGAGATTTTCACGCCAACTGACTTTATCCTACCCTAGAATGATTTCCAGTCTTGCTGATATCTGATACAGAGCCTTGCAAGATCTGGTTTGAAGTTTATATTTTAGTTTTTATTTAAAAGGACGCTCCACCTTCCGAGTCCCCGCTGCCAAAGTGCGAGCTCAGGGTGCCTGAAGGCACCACCGTACCTGAGCCCCACAGCTGTCAGCCTGCAGCCCTGTGGGGTGGAGAGAGGTTGCTGGATGTGCAAAGCTCCTCTCCTGACCTCCATGAGTAGGGCTACACCTCTCAGCCTCCTAGCCCTGGTCAATTCACCGAGTATAGCAAAGCAGCTTTCACACCCTGTTCTTCCCTGGCTTGAACATCTATGAAAAGAAAAGGAAAAAAAGATGCATTTTCAGTTCAGCCTCCCAGATGCACAAGTGGTCCTATGAGTGAAGGTATAATGTGCACTGAACTGGTAGCATCTTTCTCGTGACCATATTCTCATCTGCTCATGCAGCTCACCCCTAGAGCTTGCTGGCACTGTGGCTGGCTGTGAGATGGGAAACTCACACATTCAAAGCTAGACTTTAGAAAACCAGAAAAATAAATTTAAAAAAAAAACCCAACCTCAACAGGATTGAATGCTGATAAAGAAGCTGGAGTAAATGAAAAAAAAATCAGTGTGCCACAATCTGGGAATATTTCCACAGACACAAGAACAGCTCTTGGACTCCCCAGGAAGACAGAGAAAGTAAATTGTCTCATCAGGTTGTTTGAAGTCAATTTTCCCTCCTTATTTTCTAGGATTTCCAGAGGCAGGATTGAGGATACTCCTCCAAAACCCCTTCAGACCCTGTCCCCTTTAGGACATGTGAGGATGCCAGCTCTACCTTTGCTACAGTCCTGCAACCAAAACTTCTCCATCTCTTCTCAAGAGGATGACACTGCTTCTACAGCACTGCCTGTCTGTGGCAACATACAGCAGGCAGTGAAACCAGAGCAGAATCCCACACCTCTGATATTCAAGGAAAAAGTACCTAAATGTATAAAATTTGGGCTTTGGGCTTTGGGTTTTTTTGCTTTATTTTCCCCTGGGGGAAAAACAAAACAAAACAAAAAAAAAAAAGCAAAAAAAAAACCCAAAAAAACCAAAACAAACACCATGGGGAAGTCTGCCCTTCTGCCTATGCAAACTCAGGAAGAGCAAGGAGAATGGACTGAGATGCAGAGGTGTAATACAAGTGCTATTACTTCCAAGTTCAGTCCCCTCTCAGAAATTTGGCCCTCCACGACACTGAGCTCAGGCACAGACCCAAACCACAGCTGTAAAAGCATCACTTATTTTACAGGTCCAGTTGTGCTGCAGGACAAACATACGGCTCTTACCAGCCCATCCTCTCTTTTCTGCTATACACTATCTGAATTTTATAGTTTGGAAATGAGGGGCATCTTACCCGATTAGGTACTCCATAGCCTAATCAGCTTCTTTCTCTACCAGGAAAATATTATGCGTTTCGACCCAGCTGTTCCCTTGTGTTGTTGTGTTGTCAGTCATATTCTGCTGGAGAGAAAAGCAATGGTGAGCCGAGGACATTCCTGCACATCTGTTAGCTGAAAGGCAGGAATAGTAAAGGATTTTAGAGCAATTTCCAGAAACAATAAGAATTAGTTGCTCATCTGATACTAACAGTGTGCACCTTTTCCTTTTCCTTAGCATATCTGTCAAATAATGTAATTATTAAGGACCAACAATGTGGCTTTTTATGTGAACCAGTGCTGACTACACTGGAGTATTGCATTTTTAATTATTATGATGTTAAATGGCTTTAATTGCTGACACTCTCCTGATTCACAGAGCATTTTTATAACATTTATTAAAAAAAGGCCAAAGTTTATTTTACAATCTGCAATAAAGCAGAACACAAAAACCAGCAATTGGCTCAATGATCCCAACACATTAGTTTTATACACAGACTGCATATTATTCTTGCTCTATAAGTGATGTGAAAAGCAAAATTGAAGTCCTGTACAAAATTTGATCATCTTACTTAATAACAACAGATGCTCAGAGTGGTGGCATTTTGAAAAGAGCTCTGTATGCTACTGGTTATTAAATGGCAGGACATTTGGCATCCTCTAGCATTATACCATTTGAAAACCATAGAGTCACATAAATAGCCGATGAGAGCTAGAAAAAAAATTTAGCTCCTGTCTGCATAACAAAACTCACTTCATTTAAAATATTTAAAATGGTTAGGCTGCCTTTCAAAAGAAAAGTCCAGAGAACTTATTGGAGGGAGAGCTTCCCTTTCATCTGGAAAACACAGGAAAGCAAATATGTTGGGGGGAAGAGAAGAAATGGTTCAACAGCATGACTGATCAGCCTTAACTGAGAATGCTAATGGCTTCTGCTGCTTTGTGTCAAAAGCTCAGCACAATTTGGAAAAGACCCTGGCACAAAATTTCCTTCTTGATTTTAAAATGAAAATATTGGCAATATGTAGCTAAATTAACATAAATGCAGGACGTATCAGCAACACATGGGTATCATTTTAATGGTGCAATTCCTATTCAATAAAGAGGAATCAATAAAGACAGTGGCTTACTTTCTTCCCAGTATAAATTACACTCACAGAACATCTACTGCCTACATAGTTATACCATTGCTATTTGGTTAGATTCATACATACTATAAAAAGTTCTAATCAAGTTGATGGGCACATACAGTGTAGCTTTCTCATTTTTATTTGAGCTTAACAGCCACTATGTTGTACATTTATTAAGGCAGAAACCACCAGGATCTATTTGCCCAACATGTTTTACCTAGAACAACTCATTCCACACACTGTTCCAAGGAAGACCAGCAGAACTGCAAGTAAATACCTATATCAGGCATTGTTACCATTTTAAAAAACAAACAAACAAACAAACAAACAAAAAACCCCAAACTTTTAAAAAACCCCAAATACACAACGAGTTTGCCTGAGAACTGAAGAAAGGATTCACTGGGCTATAAGGGGTGTGTATGTGCACATGCCTTTTATGTCTACTTAATAAAATCTTGAAGATTGGGTTATAATGGAAGTGCTTATACATCCTTAACTATGGCGTTGCAAATGGTGCTACTATCATTAAGAGTGCATTGTTGTTTGTTTTATGCTAATCTTCCTTCAGTGTGACAGACTGTCACCTGCATGGGGGGTAACTTTCAGCACTATATTAGCCCATATGGCACAAGCTAAATTGTATCTAAGCTATGGGCTAATTATGGATGAGTTAATAAAACCAAACAATGTCAGTCTGGCCACTTCTTCTGGTCCTCTGCCGACCCCCCAAGTGAGTTATTGCCTGCACTGTTCTCTTAAACTATTTTCATTTTTGTTCTTGACAATTGCTGCCAAGCTTTATGTTCAAGACACTTTAATCCTTTTCCTTTCTCAATCCCGTGCAAGATCGGATCAAAACAATCTCTCTACACTTTTTCCATGTGATAACTTTCCCCTGTTAATCAAGGGGTGGTGCAACCTACCGAATACTAAACACACCGTGTTAAGTTTCCTGGAAACCTGTTTGCACAGCTGTGATACAACAAACAGATTTTCATATTTTCAGGGAATAAAAATATGGATCGCCTTCCTTAAGTATGGGATCAAAGAGATGAACATTTATTCCATTAAATGCACATCCAGGTAACAGAAAACCATAGGAATGGATGAAGATAGTAAAGAGTCTTTTCACATGTTTTAAGGTCAAGCACGTGCTTAAGTGCTTTTTTGGACAAAAGCCCAGCTTCTTTCCCTCCTTCACTTTTTGAGGGGAGGGAGGAAGAGGGTACTTCACAAGTGTTAATGTTCCCACATCACTCCGTCTGCTCTCCTTTGTCCCCACTTATGCCTTTCAGTTGTCAGCCCCTGGCAGCTGTGAGCGTGCTCACTCTTCAGCAGACTTTGCTTTTCCAAATGCACTGGGCTATGAAAAAATCACCAGTAAAGCATGACGCTGCAGTACAGGAGATCAAACTTTGCACCAGCCAGAAATAAAGAGAAACTGTAGAAAAATCTTGTCAGTGATTGAGAAAGGAAAACAAAAAGGGTAATGTAAAGTGCCCTGGACTTCAGTAACAGGAAAAGAATAAGGGAGAAAAAAGTGAGTGAAAATGCCCATCACCTCTTTGCCTCCACTTGCACAAAGCTCCTTCCCTGATCTACAGCCTGAAAGAGCATCTCAGGAGCAGGCAGAGACCAAGCCCACTTGTGAAAGGGAGAATTACTCAAAGACTACTCAAGTTTTAATTAAACAAAACTCAAATAAGGAATTTCAATAGGGGATGCATTCCTTAAACCTGGCAATAAAGTGCTTCCCCATATGTTACAGCAAACAAACACCTAGGAGCAGAAGTCATGATTCAGGATGTGAGACATCTCCAAGTACTGCTCAGCTCTTTGCATTTTCCACCTTTCAGCCCAAGAGTCTAAAGCTTAGGACAGACTCAACGTGTGTCTCTTTGTTCAGCCAGTTCCAAGACAGCCTCCACTAGTCTATGGGTCTTTCAGGATTTTGTTTTCTGCATTCAGTCCAGCTGAATTAGCAGTGGAGTATGACAATGAAAAGGATCAAGCATAAAACTTCTGGAGAAAAGGACAGAAATGGAGAAGTGTGAATTCGGATGTGGTAGCAGATACTCAGCACTTTCAGCTTTTGGCCCAAGGTCTCCCCAGAGGGATCTTAATATCTCCCCATGAGCAAAGGTCTGAATTATGTCAGTATACTAAAGATATTTAATAAAATCTTGCATTAAAAAAAAAAAAAAATAATCAGACTCAACTTCTGGAAGTCAGCAACATCCTTCCAGTTCAAGCATTCTCATTTTTAAGATAATGCTGTGCAGCTCCAAAAGGAAATACCACAAGGTTGCTGTGCTTCGGAGCTATTACTTCCACATTACAACTTCATACCCCTTTCAATACAAGAATGTAAGAAATAAGTAGATTTCTTGTTCTTTATTTCCTGTAAGGAACAATGCCATGTTTCACACAATGCCTTGTTAAATAAAAAGTCATTGGGCAAACTGCTTTTAAACCCATCATATGTAATGAAATGTTTCATCTGGAACTGAAATTGTTTTTCCAACTCCAGGTTTTACTCTCTCCTTGGCTTTTTCCTCTTTCCTTTCTTATTTTCTTCCCTCAGTTTATAGACAGTCTGCTAATCTACTCAGACCCACGGTACTGAAAACTCTCTTCTCACTCAGTGAGTCACCCCTGGAAATGTATTATTGCCTTAAAAGTCAAGTTCAGACTTAATCACCACTTAGATAGTACAAGGACACAAAGGCAATATCATTGTTATTCAAGTTACTTAATCCTTTACTCCAGAAAAATTCTCCCCTGGACTATTCCCTCACATGAGTGAACCCATTGGTTTGAAACTGAGGTTAAGTTTTCACCCTAAAAGATTAACTTAATTAAATTAAATTCAGATTCAATTCAAACAAATTCAACAGTTCTGGGAAATCTTATGGTTCACATTACATAGATCACCTTAAATTATTACAACAGCTTTTTCTGGCCTGATGGATCTTGATGAGTCTATGATTCTGTGAAATTACTTAGTAGATTAATTAAGTCAGAATGGTAAAGATTAATTCAACTTTCAAAACTGAACTGGCGTCTCTTACCCTGTTTTCTCTATAACACCAAGGAATTTTATTTCTTTGTACTGTTGTAAAAACACTGATGCAGGAATTACTTGGCTGTGCTTCTCTTTCAAACACCAGAACCTCTAAAGAGAGGTTCTAGAGGTCTGTAATTTTGTAACATGTATTCTGTCAATTGAGGACACTTGTTAGCAGAATATCCCCCAAGCAGTTCTTTCCAACAATTCAGGGACTTAAGCAAGCTAGGAAAGGCAATCAGCTGCATCTTCAGCAACTGGAAACCTCTATTTCTGGCACACAAACCAAAACTTTACTCGGTAGGAGGATGAACAGGAACAAATATTCTACAGAAGACATTAGCGGTTTTGTGGCTGAATCAATTACATTCCTACGCAAGTTTTATTTTAGCAACCTCTTTGAGAATGACCAGCCAGGCTCTGTGACCTATCAGGTTTTCTAATGCAAAAATAATGTATTACACTTCCTTTTCAGTCTTTGTTCTTATGAATTACACCTCAGGTTGCTTTCTCCTTGGTAGTCATTCCTCTTCTGTATCACCTTATGTTTGAAGAGATCTAAAGATTAGACCGCTTAATGGCACACTGTGTTCACTATACAAATTATTGATTGCCTGTTTTTAGACTGTTTCTCTCACAGTCTCCTGTAGTGAATTGAGAACGGAATACAGCTGATAATATGTGCCCTTTCCTCAAGTTCAACCACCAAAACACTTGGGTTACAATCTCACAGGATGCTTCTATCATTATCTCGTTCCCCCTAACCTGTAACACTCAGGTTTTAAGAAGCCGACAGCACTCACTGACAACCTGAGACATTAATTTTTTTTCTGTTATAGCTGCATATATGAATACTGTAGTAGAATCTGGATTATCCATTTTCCATATTTGTTTCCATCTTTCTTTTATCAGAAAATAAAGTCTAAACTTGGATGCAAAGTTAGGATGTGTCCATGAACTTTCCCAACCTTGCTATTGTTCAGACTTCTATTTCCAGAAAACACATCGATACACTAAAATTAAACTTACACAGCAAAACCCCTCTTTATCAGGTGTCTTGTAAGAACAGAGCAAAGAGCCCATTACACTGTGGTCTGAGAAAATGAAGATTTGATTCTTATTTGCACGAAGGATCTCCCATAGAGCCTGTAGAGTACAAAAGCTGTTACAGTAGAAGCAAACTGTTTGGGAAGAACCCGTGTTATCCTAAAAACAAACTAATGAGGTTACTGTTTCCAAAAGTAAAAGGCAGAAACTTTCTGGGACATGACCACAGGACTCCAGGGACCCCAAACAATCAGCAGCTCTCTCCTGTGCTTCTCCCTGCTCTTGAGCAGCCCCCCTGGACCCTGCACATCTGCCCAGACTTCCCCTCCATCCTCTTTCAGTCTGGTTAGAATTACAGCACTGGTTTTAATGACAACAAGACACAGTGCAGCACAGCATCTCATACAAAGGAAAGAAACCTCATCGTGAAGAGCCCATATACATCTCCTTCTTTCACATCTCCTCTTTCTTCCTAGGAGCTTGCTCTGAAGCAGGTCAGACCTGATGTCTCATCAGGGCAAAGATTTTTCCCATTAGCCCCCCAGTTGCAGGGGAGGGGAAGGCAGCAGATTTCCATTTGGAGGACCTTACCAATTGCACTGATGAGTTCAGCTCACTGCACTCACCTCTTTGGTCGCTGGGTCATAAGGCCACCTATCCCATCTTCTCATAGCTGCTTCTCACTACCAATGCTAGCTGGAAAATGCCAGCAGAATATTTGATTTATTGGTCCCATCCTTCTCTACACAAGGCTGTAGCACAGAGCTAAAAGACCTTTTTCAGCCAGCTGTTTCATCCACCACTTTACACGTATCTCCCAGAAACTCAAGCAAAACAGATACTCACCTAAGATCATCATTGCATCTGACGTGCTGTCTTTATGATTTTAATGTATTTAACATAAAATGAGCTCAAGGCTTTTTCTTCAAGAAGGTACAATACCCTTCCTGATAGAGGCTGCAAGCCTTTGGGCTACCAACCAGACACTGGGGGCAGGAGCAGCAGGGGACAGAGGCTGGGCTGTACCTGTGGCATAGCCTGGTGCTTTGCACACCTTGGCGATGGTTTGGAGCTGAATAAAAGCACTTACTGTCTCTGTGGATATGTGCTACAGGTGCCACATCTCCAAGTCCTACGGAGCCCAAAAGGGCTGGTTGATTGTGCTTTCTGTTGTCTCAAATTATCACCTGGGCAGGGGGGGAGCATGGAGCAGGAGATGTTACACCTGCTAGCTCTCTCTTCACTGATATAAAGATGCCGTTGGTAAGGAAAGTGATGGCAGGAGCAGGCTAACCACCGATAAAGAACAGTCAGAGAGGAGGTGGCATAAGCTTAAGCTGAACAGTGTACGACACACAGTTTGCCAACAGTATGAAGAATCTATATATTTACATAAGAGAAAGGCCCTCTTTTATAGTGCAAAATTCAATCATTTGATATTTGGCAGCTGGATACTGTAAAAATCATTCTTCGTGTATCTCATATTAACTCACGGTAAGTTGATACACCTGAGCTTTTTACAACACTTAGGGTTGAGTCTATATAGATTGCTCAACTTGGAAAGGTCACTCGTGCTGTACACAGGAACCTGACCACAGTCATCTGTAAAGAGCAGATATTGTTCTCCTTGTTTGTAAAGACTTTAGGAATGTAAACAGCAGCACTCAGGCTCTTTCTTTGGGATGTATCAAATTCACGGGTATTGTGTGCGAAGTTTACAAATCTAAGACTTTGCAGTTGGTTTTGGCAAGTCTAGTCATAATCTTCAGCGAAATCAAAACACAGCAAAGATCACACTCCACATTTCTAAGACCTAATTTAATTAAAAGCTTTCATTGGAAAAGGATAGCTTCAAGTTTCCCCCCCTCCCCGTTCTTTTGCATACAGACATAAACATTTACCAGAACCAAACTCAGCACTGATTTTCCTTTATCCCTTGCACTATTCTGTAGTCCCAAGGGATGCACAGAAAAGGTTAAGGTTAAGAAAGTTATGCACAACAGCCCTTAACCTGATGGCTGGGAAGATAAACAATGTGCTAGTATCATTTAGGTGGACTCGTCTATCAAATTACCTATCCCTGTTGGATTTGGTAAGGAGTGTTCCCACTTCTAAGTGAATACTTCACTAGTGCATCCTCAAAAGGTTTCTTTGCAAAATTTAAGTCAAACATCCACTATGGAAAAAAAGTAGTTTCTTGAAACTTTGGCCACCTGTTTGGACAAGGTCACCTGGCATGAGTTATTGTCTGGTCAGATGCAGCTGAGACACAGTTGCAAGGGCAGCTAAGAGAACAGTTGGAGACAGAACAAAACAAAAGCACAAAAAAATGTGCTTGATGCTGTATTAAATCTTCTCCATACTCCTTCCAATGTAAAAATTCAGATGCCAACACCGACTATCTCTTTTACAAGCTCACTGAAGTCAGAGGTTTAGCAGAGTGTTTTTCCAGGTCAGATCTTCAGCTGGTAGAAATTCTCTCAGCATCAGGGACACCAGTGACACCAGAGCAATTTATTTTATGGGGGAAATAATGTAGTCGGGTGGTCTTGTGTTAATCACTGACCAGTTCCTGAGGTACTGATGGTTTTCCCAGCACAGATTTGGACGAACCCCAGTCTAACGGCCACTTTTTGGTGATGTTCAAAATTAAACAAGCATGTCTTTTAAGGACAACTCCTGGAAGTCAATGTAGTATTTATTGCAGCTCTGTAGAACAAATTGTGCTCATTTCAGTGACATTATTTCCATCCTGAAACCACTTATGATGGAAAGACATTAAATACACTGTTTCTTCAATATAAACCTAAGAAGTATTTGAATATAAAATACTAAGCAAGTTCACTGCCTCAGACATTTGTTTTCCATTTGCCTTTTTTAAAATTAAAAAAAAAGTAATGCTTTGCTTAGTAATGTCTCTATTTTATTTAATTATTTGCACCGAATCCAGATCACTTCCTCCCGTAGGTAAAGATTTTTGTTTATTAAAGACAAAAGTGCATGAAGAGTTTTATTTTCCATTCGGCAATTTGGTCCAATTTTCATAAGCTGAGAACACTCACCCAAGGTTTTATTTGTGTAAAACCAAATTAAAGGATAAATTCAGTATGCATTCCCTGTAACCGCTTTGCTCCATGGAAGACTCTGGAAAGCTGTGGAAGCCAAAGGTACCTTTTACTGATTTTCTCCTTGGGAAATCATGTATTCTGAGGCAAAAAAATACTGAGGGAGGATAAATTTCATATAATTAATATTTTAAGGTAGTTAGTCATCTTGCAAGGTTTTTGTAGCTTTTTTTTTTTTTTTAACTCTTCCAGTCTGGATTGGTTTATTATTTTATTTTTCTCTACAGATATTTGCCTGGCCAGAAAACTAGTTATTAATAAAAATGAATGTCAGATACTGATACTGATACTCATCAAAAGTTAGCAGAGAGACTATTTGCCACTTCAGTCCTGCTTCTCTCTCCAAAGTAAATCAATATAAAATATTTGCAACAAAAAGCAGCTGTAGGCATCAGGGTCCATTTAACTACTGTTGCTGGAGGAGCCAAATTCTGCTGTCTGAGGCACAAGCTGAGTTTTTCTTTTTTTTCCCCATAGCTCCATTCTGCCCACTTCCAGGAGTAGGTGCTAGCCTTGTGCTACTGCTGGAGTAATATCCCTTGCTGGATGAAACAGCTACTCAGATTTCTCTCAAAGCTCTAATTCCCAAAGCAAGGAATTTGAGGTAGCAATCCAACAAGAACTGGGTATTTCCTGATGAGCATAATTGCCAGCCAAGGAGCATCAGCATTGCATCGACTTAGTTACACAAACACATTTTTATGTAAGTGGAAGGTAATGGCTCATTTATCTAATTTTATCTTCAAGCAATAAATTGAAGAATAGTTACTTCAGACCATTCCGCTCATCACAGATTTATAGATGCGACAGCTAAACCTCAAAATTAACAGAGGAAATTTTATTTTCTCAGTCGTAGCTTGTAGAACTTTTAAGTCTATTAATATCATAATTAGTAGAAGGGGAGTAGAGAAAATAAAGTTTACCAATAGAAAAGGAAAAGATTTAGAGTGAATTCCTGATAATCAGACACAGAAATAGTCCATGGACTGTTAATTAGAAGTTCACAACACAGCTTTTTCAGGGAAAACGCTGAATACAGAACTTGTGTATAAGCACTTAAACATCCTGGAAAATGAAATGGGCAGATTTATCCATCTAATTTATCCTGGGTAAGGTGAAACCATGTTTCTCAGTCATTTGCAAGGTCCAACCACATACACTTTCCTTGTCTTTATCCCAGAGCCTCAAATAGGTAGTGGCTCCAGGGAATACAGGGACTCATCCTGCCTTCCACAATGTCAAAGTAAATCCATAAAATTTCTGCTTTGGTTGTAGCCTTCATACTGGGGTGTAAAACTTTCTTTTCATATTTCTAGTGTTGAGGCAACTATCAGCATCCAGCTGCTCCTTCCACCATCACTGACACCACTCCCATTGTCCAACCTGAGCAAAAGCAGAGGCAAGTCCCAATCTCCCACCCAATAAATGCACAGACTTCTGCTAATGGGACACAAAAAGAAACTCAAATAGGGAAGAGAAGGTTTAGGAAAGATCTAGTTAGCGGGAAGGAAAATCAGCCAAGCCCTGCTTGTTGTCTATAGCCAATAGCACACACATAATTAAAACAAAATGGCCATGACAGAGAGTAAAGAATGTCGTGCAACAAAACTGCATCTTTAATCTGACCCTTAATCTGACCCAGCTCCTCTAAGAAGTTATTTTTAAAAGTTCATTTACAAATGTGGCTACAGCGCAGAGACTCAGAGAGAAGGAGTAATAAAGTTATGCCTGTAAAGGACCTAGTACATTAAAGTCATATTCAAAGCAAACAATAACAAGAAGTCATAGCAAAGCTGTAGAAACACCACTTGATAAACTAGAGTCAACATCTATTTGTACTATGGAAAAACTTCTTTTGGAGCTTGGGAAATCAGGATGCTCTGCATCAAGTGGTTCTAGACAAAATATCCTCAAAGCTGTCAGCACAGTCTCTGGAAGAGCAAACCCCAGGATAAAGGGTTATTTAGGAGGTGTAGAGCCCGTATGGCACCTCTGGCACCTTGAGTAGAGCAGGTAGTGGGGGAGAGGGGACTGAAAAAGGACCTTCATGGTCCAAGGTGACTCAGTTAGAGACACAAGATCCAAGTTAGGGAGAATGTGGGTTACTGTCCCTTGCAACAAGGATCTGCTCTTGACCGAGGTAGCCTGAGATCAGGATAGGATATGCAAAAGCCAGTTTTGACCCAGGCTTTCTCTTTCTCCAGATGTCTACCATAAGTTTTAAATTAATAAGTGCTGTAGGATCTGGCCCTTCAAACATTAAATGATTATATTAACATCGTTGCCTAGGCACATTTGTGAAGTAATAATTTCCCTCAAAGATTCATTAAACAGAAGGACACCAAAATTATTTACAGAAACAACCATATTTGGCTTGATTTTTGGCTTTTGTAAATCAGCATAATCTGAATGACTTCAGAGAAAATTATGCCAATTCACAGTACTGAGAATCTGCTCTATTGCACTTAAGCTCTGCCCAACATCTTGACATACTGTGTTAGTTTAGTGTTTATTCTCTTACATTAAAAAGACTGAACCACACACCTTTCATCTGCTCTCAGCAAATTGCATGTGATTTCTCGTTGGCTAAAACTATCAGCTGTGGCCGGCCACAGAAAGGTTCTCCAGCTGCTTAGGAGCCCATTTAAATATGAATTGAAACAAGAGTGTTTCATGGAAATTTGGACGCTCCTAGCTCTCACTGGCTTTGTCCGCCTGTAGATTGTTTGTCCCTCCTTTCAGTTCAATAGCTTCTTTCAAATTATAACAAACAAGTATGCTGGGGAATACCACAAAACAGCTCCAAAGATGTAGTGCTCTTTTATATTCCTGGGCATGTCACTTGCTAACAGCCCCAACGCCTGCTCCTGCAAACTGGAACAAGGGCGAGAACCAACAAAAATTCCCCGCTCCTGAGGAAACAAGCAAACAAACCAACCCACTCCTCAAAACAAAGAGCAAAAAATATTTCCTCAATTAAGCAGCTGAAAAAATGTCCAGAACCTGGCAACCGTTATTCATGTGTGGGCCTTGCTTTTCTCACTAGTCTGGCTCATTTCAGATGCTTTCCATCAAGAATAACGGCCAAGAATTGGTTCTTGATCTTCCATGAAAAAATAAGATACAAAGTAAATGAGATAAACTGTGCTGTAGGAGTATAAATTAATGATGATTTCAGAGCAAACCTTCTCAACTTGCATAAGATTAATTGTCACATTAGAATAAATGTCTAAATTGGGCACTAGAACTTCTTTTAAAGCTTGGATTTTCATTGATCCATATATTTCTTATAAATTTTACTAACAGAAGATTCAAATCTAAAATCAGATGCATTAATCATTGTTGGATTTGATCAGATTCCAATCTCTGGAAATCAGCAGCAGTGCAGTGAAATAATTACTATTACTAGTACTACTATTACTATTAGTATTTTTATTTTTCTAGCTAGTATTACTATTACTATTAGCATTATTATTTTTCTAGCTATCCATTATGTTTCTGCTTGATTTATTTGGAGGGAAATAAAACTGCAGATAAAAAATACACTTTTATATGTTTTTAAAACTTAGCTGATATCACAAAAGAGCAAATTATCATACTTTTAACCTCAGATTCCTCTGTTTGCTGCTAACTGGCAGGGCAGGTTATCCCCGACACAGACCTGACCTTTGCGATCCAGAATTCCTCCCTTTCTTAATATACTTACACAGAAAGCAGTTTTCTCTAATGAAATCATAAAATGACAATGACGATTACTGCATGTCCAGAGCATGTTTTCAACCTTTTTCCTGTCCCTGATGGTCATGGACTCACAATATGGGGAAGCTTATTTCTTAAATGTCATCGCTTTTGTCACTTTAAGTTCTATTAAGATTGGTTATTGACTTTATGTATAATTAATGGCTTCCAAAGTCCTACATTTTTACACGTGATAAATCTTGGTGCTGAGAAGCCAACAAATTTCTGTTGTTTATTGCCCTTCCCTCTTCCCCACCCAGGAGTAACAAAAGTCACTTGAACTAAAGCCCTACGGCTTCTTCCATAAACGTGTCTGGATGTTTCTCACTTAGGTTGACGTGACAATTATTAGAACTGGCACATATAAACACAAAAAGCAAGAGGCATTAACAGGTCTATTCACTAAGGGTTCTCCGCTCTTTCCACGAAAAAACCTTAAATAAAAGTAACATGCCTAAATTGTGTAAATGTCAAGGTTTTCTCATTCATTAATTCCCCTCTCTTTGATGTGCACTGCTCCCAACTCTGTCTCTGCTCAATGAAGAAGTGCTGGACTGAGAAAAAGCGAGTCATCCTGGCACATTCACCAGCTCACAAAGGATGCAGACTTGGACTATGATCCAAAAATGCACTTATGTGCATTGCACCTAAGAAGCAGCATTTGTTTGGAGCTCATTTCCCTCCACCCCCAAGGGGACTGACAGCCATAGTGTTCACCACACAGGCCTGGGAACAGCTCCACAACATCCTCCAGGTGCCACACAGCCGTGACCCACTGTATTTGAATGAAAAACGTAGAAAAGAGTGGAGAGAAAAGTTCAGTTTTCCCACCTTTAGATTGTGCCAGAGAGCTTCTGTCCCTGAGAAAGAGAGCTATCTCTGGTCATCACAGCATATACTCACAGAGGGGACTGAAGACTCAATGGTGTCTCCACACCATCAGTAAGCTCTACCCTTGCAGAAGTAACAGCATCCCATAAGAGGCGACCATGGGCTTATCGTGTACTGCACCTCTAAGTGAAGATGTCATCTTCTGCCATTATTTTGGGCCATGGCCTGGTTCCTCTCCAGCAAAGCCAGGCAGCAACGAGGAGCTCCTGGGACTCCAGCTTGGACCAGAAAACCCCGCTGTTGGCTTTGACTTGTCAGGCTGGCAGCTTGCATCTTTCAGTGGAGATGGGTGGGTCCTCTTCCTTTTATGAGGGGTTGCTGAGCTCTTTCTTCCATCCAATGTAAAGAAACATTTTATTTGTGAATGATCTCTTTCTTTGGTGGAACACATTTTCTATAGAAAAAGAATCTCTTTATTTATTATAAAAATACCTCATGCTTTCAACCCCCCAAACAATTCCATATAGGCTCTACAGAAACAAAATCCCCTCTGTGTTTAACGCCCCCTGTGCGTCCTGTGCTTAAATTCACCCAGAAAGACTGTAATGAATTCATGAGGCTTATATGACCAGCAGCTGCTTCATCAAAGGTGCAGGGAAAGAGGGGAAAACACCCAACCCACAGCAGATTTCAGTGCACACCATAAGGCTGCATAAAAAAAAACCAAACGCACCTCTGTCGTGATATGAACTTACTTTCTTCCTCCTGACTTCCCGCCAAGTCCCGTAAGTGGCACGTGACGCCTGGCACAGATGGCTCACCGTGGCATGCACGGAGCGTGCCAGCTGCCCGGCATCGGGACACAGGTGCTGATGCTCGTGCTCACTGCTCACTGGAAGCCAGGCCTCCAGGAGTCAGCCTCTAAGAAAAGAAAAGGGACATCAGCCACGTTTCTGTTTCTCAGTTTTGAGGTCAAATGGTAAGTGCGAATAGAATAAAGGATTACAAGGCAAAAGTATCTCCTAAAGGCTGTTCTGCACGATGCTTAAGATTGATGCAACAAGGTATCAGAATTTCATGGCAGTAAATAGACAACATATCATTACAGACAGTATTATGCACACATGATATACAGATTCATCCATAAGACAATTTGAGAATAAAGTGCCAGTTATTCAGACCCTCATTGTAATCTGAATACCTATTATATCTCACATGGCACAGGTAGGTAACTGACCATGCATACCCTTTATGAGAGTGAAATATAGAAATAGGTAAGAGAGAATCCAAGATTCATCACCACTTTGAGTTCGCATCATCTCAATTGTACAGTGATTTTAAAGTTATTGATGTTTATTTTCAAATCCATATCTCTATAGATTGGAGGTAAGTCACTGCGGGCTGTATATATCAGGTGAGTGACAGGAACGATGACATCAATAACCATCCACCATCAATGATGTAATGCCAGTATTACAGTTTCCCATTTTCTTTCGGCACGAGAAAGCACTATTGACAGCAATTCTCAAACGCTGGGCTGCCGAGATGTCAAACATGCTCATTGATTAGTAATAGAGAGTTATGGAAAAGCCCTTACGCCATTCATCAGCGGTCTCTATTAGTAGCCCAGCCCTTGGCTTTTGGACAGCGTGAGAATGCACTGTCTCTGCAGGAATAAGAAAAACAGGAGTTGAGAGCAGGCGCCAGCTGGAAGCCAGGGAGAGGCAACGTGCCCCAGTCTACTGCAGGAGGGTGATTTAGGGCTCTGGCTGCTCAGCTCTGCCAAATGGAGAGAGCAGGGGTCAGGGAAGGCACATGAGAGAAAAAAGGTCTGGCGGAGTGGCAATTTTACAGCAAATTGTCATCAAAGAGGAGCAGCCACAAAGAAAGGGGGAACATGAGAAAGGTGATGCAAATAAAGTGGCTTGATTCTTCTTACCCCTCCCATAAATATCTGGATGTCAGCTGAACTGCGAGGATGCTCTGTGGTTTCACTGGGGCTATGAGATTTTGCTTGGCTTCCCTGGAAGTTCTGCCTTTTAATCACAAATGACTGACTGCTCTTTTTTTTTTCAACTTACATCCTTTACGTTGCTTTCTCATGTAATGATCAGGCTTTTAGAAGAACGAAATACCCAGAGTTATACCCAAATATATACCAAAATATCCAAAATGGGTACTAAGCGTGCCATAGCAAGACCACATATTCAATGGCTTTTAATTTCTCAAACAGTTGATTTGTTCCAGGCTGTTACCTGTTTAAGGCTGGACATGTGCATGCAGATACAGATATATTTAGCAATTCAGGCAATCCAAAGAACCAGACTAAGAAAAAAAAAAAAAAAAGCTGTGAAACGTTGAAGAAAATGCATCACTCTCTGCTCTCTCAGCAAATCTCATTTCACCTGAACAAGGGTGCAGGGGCAAGGGAGGTCTGAACCCTTTGTCTCTGGCCCTTGAAAGACTGAACATCATGGTACTCCATCATCTGAGACTGGAGCTCAGCAACAAAACCACCAAAGCCACCATGAGAACGACTTGACTGAGTATTTTTTAACTTACTTTCTTGGGAGGGGTGAGTAGTGAGCCCTCACTTCACAGAACCTGAGAAAAGTAAAGGTGCTAAAGACTCATTGCCTTGTGCCACCCAGACACAACTGCGTTAATATCACGAAAAAGTAGCAGCGTGTCTCCAACTTGCAGCGTTGCTAAGGCAGAAGAGGGAGCCTGGGATACCAAAACACAGCCTGATCAAGTGTTTCATGTAGTCTCTCTTGGCTGCTCGATGCAATACCTCCTTTGTTTGTTCCTAGCAGAGCTATTTATATCACACACTGAACTGAAAGGCAAGCGTCCAAAGGTTTGCATTTTAGGGTTAGTTTGGGCAAGTACCCAAACCTCTGGATGCTAAACTCTCCAAACCACCAGGGTTTTCAGAATTAGGCTAGAAATCACACACAAATGGTCTTTCTCCAAAATAATTTTTGCACTCCATTTGTAACTGAACCACTCTCTTGACATGTTTTTATATTTTCCTATCAAGATCTAACCAGGCTATGAAAGCACTGAATACTAAGCAAGAAAGAAAAAATAAGTAAATGTTGCCTAACTTGATTGGAAATACAGTGTAAGAAATCACATTTCCTCACACTGCAGTGGAAGGAATCACTTGGGATTACAGCGTTGGATCTGGTAGTAAGGTAACAAAAATAGATTTCATTTTAATTAAAAAGACTATAGAAGTATTAATAGAGGGAGAGCATCCTCCTGGAAAGAAGAGAAAGGGAGCCAAGCCAAAAGAAATGTCAAGGACATTTTGTTCTGGGGGCTTCTGTGCTCTGCAAGATCAGAGGTGCTCTGAGGTCTGCACGGGACAGAGCATGTCCTGCTCCTGTGGGGGAGGACTTGGCCAGGATATCAGAGAGGCCTGAGCTCACATTTCCAGCTTGTTTTTGGGCTTGAAGACCTGATGCTCCACTTGGACCAATCTATCTTCATAGATGGAGCAGGGAGAGTGATTTTGCCAGCAGGGACTGGGTCCTCTAATGCTCAACTGCTCAGCGCTGTTGAATTCGGTGCCATGGGCCACGTGTGCCAAGTGACCATCAAGCCAACTTGCTAGGCACAGGCTAGCAGCCCAGCTCCATGGCAGGCACGTTCCCAGACACTCTGGTTTGTGTGCATCAGGCAGCAATCTGACAAAGACAACGCAGCGCTGGGTTCCTGACCACACAGAGCCCTTGCAGGAACCCCCTTTCTGGAGCTGCAGGGCAGGCAAGTCCTACCTGCTGTGCATGTCCCAAGCAGAGCCAGACAGTTCGAGATGTGTGTTGAATATTTTTATCTTCTATACAGAAATGTCTGGGAAGGTGGCAGTATTTAGGAGGTAGGTTTGGGGGGAAAGGAGCATACTTCTTTTACTACTCTGACCCCTGTGCAGCTGTTCAAGACATAAAATAAGGCAAGCAGCCTTCTTCACAGCAAAAATCCTTTAAAAAATTTCTGAGGTTGAAGTATTATTCAAGCTCTATATTTCTGAAATGTCTGTCTTTTTGAAAAACGCCTACAAACTACATTCCAAAAGCAAAGGTCATTTAAAAAAAAAATTATTAATTAGTAAAACATTCTTGAAAACTATTATGACTTGTTCTCCTACTGTTTTTCAAATGGGGATATTCATTGAAACAAACCCTTGCCTGTGAACAGTTCCCTTTTGAATGAATCAGCATTTTCCCCAAGCAAAAGTTTCATTAAATATTTGTCAATCACCCTTACCCTGAAACACCATGAGGACCTACCATCCAGCGACATTAGATGCTGATGCATCTGTACATCCAGAGTTATCCTTTCAGCCAGTGATTTGCCCAGCAGGCAGCTCTAAACCAGTTGTCTTTTTTTACTCCCACCAGTGCTTCACGCTTGTGCTTCATCCCACAAAACCCTCTTCTTTCCTGTTATGAAGACCTAGATTCAAGAAATATGAGTTGCAACTCTTAGACAAGATACAGATGTACATTAGGCCACTGTATCTGTCCTCCTTATTAAAGATGAAGCCCTGTTTTATATTTTTAGCCTTGATTTAGTTAACATTTCAAGTGAAAGACAAAAATGTCTATTTGAATAATAGATGCAACCAGAGCAATATCCAGTAATACAGAATTATGTTACTTTTTAATCAAACTCTCTATTGCTTTCTTCTTTTAAATTACAGATGATCTGTGCTGTCCCAGTATGTCACTGGGAAATGCAGCAATTCTGCAAAAGCAAGTATTTTTAAAATACACTGAGAAACATCTTGTAATATTCATGCAGTAATGCTGTGCCTTTTTAAAGTTTCACTGACTGTGTATTTTAAAGCATTTTTTCCAATGCCCTTGCTACCTAATTTGTAAAACAAATCCACAGTCCCGAACAAATCTGAAGGTGGACATATGTGTCCTTGCCTAGTTACTAATGTCCACTATTCCCATGTATTACCGTGGTTTATCAGCTTGCTCCTTTAAAGAATTTGACAGGAGTTTTTTGCCTTCGGCAATCCAGTTGCAGTCTCATTCTACATCTGTTTTGATTGTCAACCTAATTCTGAGAGCAGTCAAAAACCTAGTCAGATCTCTCATGAATATCTTGGCAGGTTATGGCTTATTTAGGCTACAAGTAGCTCTCTTGGAACAGCATCCAAATATACTACAGATTGACTCGCACAAATATAAATCCCTCAGTGTTTACAATACCTTCCTGCAAACAATTAGTAAAATGCCTCATTGAGCAAAGATGTAAATAGCAGTCTGCAGCACCTTCAGCCCGCATGAAGTTTTACCCCGGCCGTCGCTGAGCCTCGCTGCCTGCCTGCCCGCCCGCATCCCTGCCTGCCTGCCTGCCTGCCGTCTCGCGGCCTCAGCTGCACGTGGGCTGAGCTCTCCTCCAGCTGCAGCAGCAGCAGCAAGGTGAAGCGCGGGAGCTCTTCAGGGAGGGGAGAGCAAATTAAAGCTCACTGCAGGAAAGTTGTGCCCCTGGCACTCTGCTCATGCAACAGCTGCAGATACAACAACTATCATCTGACATTCTGACATATACGTTGAGCAAAGCAGCAAGCGAGCCAATGCCTACACAATATCGCGCAGGGCTCCAAGTCCCAGCCTTGAGCAAAACAGGTGTATGACATCCTGTTGCTAGTCTTCAGAGGTTATGGGTACGAGGAGAGACATCTGAGAGAGGAGCAGATGAAAATAACAAAGAAGGTTAAGGCTCGGGTTGACAAGCTCATTGATAATATTTTAGATGGAACAGACCTGCACGTTGACTACAAATTGCTCCTAATGTCTCTCGTAGACTGCAGGCCACAGTCAAAGTGAAAATGGGCTCATTCATTACTTTAGGCAAGCAAATTTCTGCGAAAAGGAACCGCTGTGACCCAGAAGACTCCAGATGTCCTCTGGGGCCGAGGTTGCAAAGCTGTCTTGGTGCCAGAACAACGGCATTATGTTGTGTAGCCGCAGCCTTCGTGCTTAGATGTAAATAAACGGGAGCAATGAAATCCTTTAGTAAATATTTTTGAATTTGGTGGAAAATCCTGTTGCAGCATTTTGCTTTTTAATGTTCTGAGACTAATTGATTATCTAATAGGAAGCAAGGACATTGCCAGGAAAGACATTACTCTCATGTTAGCATCCAGTACATGGCTCTTTGTGAAATTTAACTGGGAAAAAATGTATTTTGAAGAAGAATTTTAAATCCAATCTAAATTTTTACATTATAGA
>NC_133937.1:39460820-39475820 GCF_031877795.1 Strix aluco | reverse complement strand
GCTCCTCGGAGGTGTCCTGAGTAGTTGGGGTTGGGGTTGGTACCCGTGGTGTGGAACAGCCACCTGAAGCCAGACAGAGATACTGCAGCCTCACCCTTCTCCACGCCGCTGGGTGACCTTCAATGCATTTTAAAAGCCTGAGGTGTTTTGACTTTTTCTTTGGCTGGGAGTGGCAGATGACTCAATTTGTATAGGGCTGCTGTTCTACCTCTTTCTCATGGCACTTAACGGTACAAAGAGACTGGTAGCCCAAAGCCTGCAACTGCTTTTTTCCCCCCCAAAGGACACCCTACTTTTGGTCTACAGGCTTAATGCAGTTTTGTTCCTCTCCAGTGCAGAGAGGAACCATCAGAAACTTCTGTTGCCAACAGCACTGTTGAAAACTGTTGATTTAGGCTGTGCTGAGGTTTGCTCATAGCTCAATAATTCAAAAGTGTTCAAATGAGCTCCACATTGACAGCGTTATTGGTGCCCTTCCTAATCTTACAAAACATACTAAACTATAGAGCAGCATTTTGATTAAATTCTTCAACTTTCCATGATCCTAGAGACTGTTTTATGCATGACCTTGAATGCACATAACCAGAAATTTTCAATTCACAGAGACCTTCTCTTTGCAAAATATGGTAAGCACATCAGGAGCGGATGTCTAAGTAACAGCATCCAAAATTTAATCAAAGATTGCCTTGGACAACTGCAGAAAGTCAGAGTCTCCCTCAGCGATATAACTTGCCAGAATACTCATTGCAGAGGTTGCCAGATAGGTGACTGAGTACAGAGGCTGAAATTACTTCCCTGGGCTTTCCTTTGTTCCACAGAGCTGCTAAAGTTTTCAATATTACTGTTTATTATAGATGTCCTTTTAGTCTGAAGCAGCCTGGGTCAGGCTTGGTGGTGCCCAGGGTTGGGACCTCCACTGGCACCGGGGAGAAAACATCCCCTTAAATGCCCCAAAAAGAGGATGTCAAAGATGTCCATATCCCCAGAGGAGAGAAAAAACCACGCAGACAAGCAGTGGCCAGGAAAGTAATGGGGAGCAAGGTGGGGGGTGTCTTGCTGGGGAAAGCCCCCCTAGCAAACACAGACCTCGGGGGAGCTCTGTCAGTGGGTCACTCTCGTCAACACAACTGCCAGCTTTCCCATATAAAAAATGAAAGAAGCTAACTCATTTAATCAGCTACCATTAACTCACAGCAAGCCTTTTAACCATTAAGGCTGGAGGTGCCTTGGATGCCACGCTGACCTCTGCCCCACGGCTCCTCCCAGGAGGGCAGCCCGAAGCTCCAGCCAGCGACTCCCTAAAACCAGCCAAGGCAGTTTTTCCATCTCTAGGACAATATTGCCTCAAAACACCAAGTGTAGTCTGGAAGGTGTTAGCAAATACATGGGAATTTGGATTTCTTTATGAGCTACTCAACACATAAAATCACTCATGCTCAGCAAGAAGCTAGTCTGCTCATCTGGCACGCAAAAACTCCCTCAAGTTCAGGATTCAAATGCCGTTTTGAACAATAAGCTAAAATGCAACAGTTTGCATTGTGAGACCTGGATCTCTTCAAGATTTACATCTGCTGGCCCCCACTCTCGGCTCCACACCCCTCTTTAGAGGCACTGTCGCTGCGACAGCAGCGCGCTGCAGGAGCTGCCTGCGTTGGGGCAGAGCATGCAGTGGCACTAATGTACATGGCAACGCAGCTGCCAAAGCACAGCAGCATGAAGAAGCGCGGAGCATCGGAGCACGCAAACGTTCCAGCCAGCAGACAACATCAGGAGCAGCAACCTGGAGCGGCAAAGATGGGGAGCAAAAACTTTAGGTCTTCCCTGCACAGCTATTCAGGAAGCACAGGATGTTTCACCTAGAAAACACTTCTTTATTAGTATTCTACCCTAAACAAGCATTGAAGCAACATGATGCTAAGAAAGGATGGACTTAACAGAGCATTCATTTTTTTTTTCTTATTTTTTTTTTTCCTCAGCACCTAGGCTGTTTCAAATTAAAGAGAATCCGGCTTCAGGAGGCAGTGCTATTTTAATCATTCCAATGTGTCCAGTACGGGAGATGAACTCAAAAGGTGAATATTAAAAGTAGTTGTGGAATTCAGTCATTTCACGAATGAACACATAATAGCCAAAGGCAAAACCGGAAGGCAACTTCACTTCCAATCAGTGTTTTCATTTTATTGAAACCAGATTGGAATTCCTGGAAAGAAGCCTACATATCACATCTTTAATACTAATTTTCATATACTCCAGTAAAACTGTCAGGGTGAATCAGTTGTTGAAGAAAGCTTCCTGTATAATTTACAGATGTACCTCCCTGTAGCCTGAGATTTCGTCCTGAATCAGAAACATGGTTTTGATCATATTCACAGATTTCCTCTCACCTGTACAGGTTTTCGTTGGCTTTAATTTGATTATCAAAATTGGAAGTTTTATGGCAAAGCTGGTGATAAAAGTAAGCCAGCTGCTGTATACTCAGCAAGGCTTTACTTTATGTACTTATATGTACACACACCTATATCTACCAGAGGAGATGCATGCCTGTACACAGATATACTCCCACAAATTCATCTTTTTAGGGTGAAATAACATTCAGAAACCAAACCGCTCCATCTATGCGGTGCAAACATCTTCATCTTCCAAAAACATCAAAGAATCAATAAGTGGCAGAGGATTTCCAAACAGAGATAAATATAACACTTGGATGATGACAGTAAGAGCCTTTTCTCCTAAGCCCCACAATAAACCCAGTGCGATGTTTGTTTGAAGCGGAGTCCAGCGAGGCTGCGTGGCCACCAGCCACCGCGGCCGCCTCCGAAGCCGCTCCGTTTTGCACTGATAGCTGCTCTTTTTGTTTCCCCGTGTGCTGCCGGCCTGCCAAGACTGCCTGCCAAATCCCTTCCCTGCAAGCATGCAAAAGAAAGAAGGGCGAGCGCACTCATGAGCCCCCCATGTCTTAATTCCCCCAAGTGCTGCTGTAGGAAGCGCAGCATTATTCCTGCGCTCCGGAAGGAGGGATGGGGTTGGCAGTGGGATGCAGGGGTCATTTTGCAGGGCTGTTGTAGCCCTATGTCCGCACTGCTCGGCTTTAGGTAGTGTCAGCACTTCCATTAAAGCTCCATTAGTCTGGGGTTTATAACTCATCTGTAAAAATTTGCTCAGGCTGCAGGAACTTGGCAAACAAGGTATGCATTGTGGGTTTATTTTCGTTCCCCCCTTTCCCCAGCTGTTAAAAAAGACATGGTTTGGCTGCTTTTTAAGCATCTTTTGACACATGTATAAAATGTTTATTAGTTCTAGACATTTCTGTGCTTGTAAAACTCAAAATTATCTTCATTATAAAAAAATGAAATTTAAGGAAGCTGGAGGGCATCTCTGGAGACTTCGATTCAAATTCTGACGAGGACACAAGTATAAATTAAAGCTTACTTGTCTCAGACTAGTCTCCATTCATGTGCTTCACAAAACCAGGGCTCTGCATTGGTATAGGGGAAAGCTCTCCCCCGCGAGCCCTGGGACAAGCGAGGCAGCCCCAGACGAGCTGGTAGAGCCATGGGCAGGAGGTGATGTGTCTCAGCCCTCTTTATGCTCGGCAAAAGAGCCTGTTTTCTCCCTTGCATGCTTTAGCATCACAGTGTCCAGCCAAAGGTGAAAGAAAATCTGAGCAGAACGTTGAAATCTAGTATTAAATATTGCATGCTGTCCTTTAACCATCTAATTGTGGGGGAGGAAGGAGAGAAAGTACAAGAAAATAGCTGAGGAACCAGTGTTTAAAGAGCCAAGTATCACATGTAACGTGTTCCTTCAGCCGAAACCTCATTTCAGCTTTTTGGAGATGAGAATATATTGCGCTCTCACACTGCAAGTGGGGTATTAATGCCCTGGCTGGACCCATCTCCCAGCACCCTAATACAGCAAGATGCTCCTGTTCCTGCCTAACCCTACACAACTGGGCAGCCCTATCCCAAACAAGCCAGAATTTCACGAAGACTGCTCTTCACTCTGCATCTGGAAGGTGGAGCAGGAGGGCACGCTGTGTAGATCCCCAGATGTCACACTTTAAGGCAGCAGCAAAACCAGCAAGGTAATTTTCATGTGCTTGGCAACGATCAGTAATATGCTGCAATATGCATATGCCAACTTCTCTTTGTATTTTAAATTCCATCAGTACCATCTAGTTCATTGCGTGATGTTTTAATTTTTTTTTTTTTCCAAGTATAGGATGATTTTCTTCTTTTCAATTTTAAAAAAAAAGTGCTTTAAAAATGTATCAGTACAAGGCTGGGTAGCAAAGTGGGTTAATGCACAAGCATTTCACCTCCAGAGGCTTGGTTTCAAAGTTGGGTTGGGTGTCTGCTTGTCACATCACAGACTCATTGCTCCCTGGCACTAATGGCAAGGTCTTCATGCAGGCAGTCCCTCGCTGGGGTAAAATAACCGGTCATCGCAGGTCAAGACCACAGCATAATGTAAGAAATGAGGTTAGAAATTACATAAACTCTGAACATCCAAATTAGATTCAGCCGTTTCTCTAGCTAGCAGATACATACAGCAGAGTCTATATATTTAAAGTACATGGAAGATGAGTAGGGGTTTGTTTGTTTGACATACTGATGGAGCTGTGATTTTGCAAACACATTCGGAAGTCTATTCATAATCAGCAAAGCATGTAAACATACCCCAAGCTTCAAGGCTATGCTTAAGAGCATACTTTAAAAAATCTGATATCATTTAAAAATCTATAAACTTTTCATTGTTTGCGTTACAAAACTTTGCACTCCTTAGCATCAGACAAAAGCTGATAGTTGTATTAATGTGTTGCATTTCATCTAGACAGAAGAAAATTCAGACCTGCAGTAAATTCAAAAGCAGTATTTCCCACAGTGTTTGCACTAAGCAAGCCAGTAATGCTCCATGTCTTAAACTCTCCTTCCTCTTCTTTTACGTAAAATCCATCAAGACACTTGTTTGGAAATACTGAACCTCTGGCAACATGTTTTCTAGGTTTGTCTCCTCTTTATTTGTCTCAGTGCCTTACATCTGAAGCCATTTATGGTACCTACACCTGCAGTTGTGGGGTGCCGTGTAAGAAACTCACCGAGCACTGTGGGTGCATGGCCACCTTCGTGCACTCCAAGCCAATAACAACAATATTCCACGTCTCCTTCTGCAGCTCTTCCCTACAGTATGTGATAGACACATCCCAGGAGGTATCCAGCACTCCCTGTGGAGTGGAAAAAAGGAAAATATTGTTTATTACTGTTGCAACAAAAGAATGCCAAGAATTTTTGAGCATCCCTGGATTATTATCTTGGCTCTCTCTCTCTGCCTGCCTGCCTGCAACTTCTCACAAACCCAGCCTTGCAGGTGCACTGGAGGATACAGATCCCATTTGATCCCGAGGGATTGTTTCTACTGGAGTCTTCCAGGCATTGTTCTAGGCTCACTCCTTGAAAAGTTCAAACCAAAACCTAATTTTCTTATTCCTAATTAAAATATCCTCATCTCTAGCCTGCATCAACCATACACAGCCACCTTCTGCATTATTGTCACCCCTCTGAACAGCTTTTCCTCAAGCTCTTCAGTCTTGCATGAGTGGAGATTTGGCATTTCTAGCATGTCTTTTTCCAGTTTTGCAGCAGCATCAATTTTGAGCAGCTCTCAGTGGATGGATGGAAATTAGAATAAAGGCATTTATTGCAAAATAATGTGAGCAAAAGTCCCATCAACACTGAATACTTCAAAAGACACAGATCTAGAAATATACATTGAACAAGGAAAAGGGTAAATGCTAGTGTGTGTCTATTAAATGCAACTTAAAGTATTTTGCTTCCCAAACCGCTCATTGCAATATGTAAGATCACTCCATATTTGCTCTTTTTTCATACTCTTCCATAAGCAGCCATTACAGACCCTGTCACTGCCCCTCTGACCTCGTAAGACTGCTCTTTCCTCTCTGGGTTTGCTGAACTCTATTACAGATCAAAAAAGTGTCATAATTACACTTCAAAAGATGAAGATTTGTATCTCTCTCCCTAAAATTTACACAAAGTGATATGAAACTTTTTTATATGAATCATTAGTGAGCAGCCCATGGTCTCCGGGGGAAGGCAGGGACATCCCCGTTAGCAATCCAAGGGCATTTGTTGCGGCACAGCCCCAAACACTTTCTGAAGTAACTCTTCCATGTTGAGAGGATAAAAGAAGAAAGCAAGAATACTTCTGTTTAATAATATGGAGGATATAAAAAACCACAGATGTATCAGAAGTTTAGCACAAGTCTCTAACGCAGAGCAATCAAATTAGTGCTTCTTGCAGCATTTTTGTTTCACCAAATCACAAAAAATTCTCAGTACCTGAGTGTGGTGGCAAACTCCCTGACAGAGACACAGACTTATTAGTCGATTCATTTTGCCCAGGCATCTTATATTTGTCATTCCCTTTAAATCTATCCTACGAAGTATCTTAGAATTATGAACCTGGAAATAAGATGATCTACATCAAGTGAAGACCTGAATCGTTGCCACAGAGGTGACAAACTCCATGCCCCAAATTTGATCAGGAAGATTGTAACAACTGTGGCATCTCCATGAGCAGGATTATATTTGGACTGATTAAAATGCCATGAAACTCAGAGTCCCTAAAGGAAACAAGAAGCTTTCTTGTTTCTTCCTCATCCAGATGATCAGAGGCTACCCAGTCCCCCTGCCACGTGGGCCGTGCAGCTCCTGTGACAGTACTAGCACAGGACAGTGTTTCTCATTACTGGTTGAGATGACTTTTGTTTCATTTTGACTATGCAGAGCTACGCACTCGGGCAGTGGTATCAGAAAGGGATATTTTTCCACACACATCTTGAATCTGGAAGGGAGCACAGATGCAGAACCAACACAACAATGTTTATCATTATGATCCCAAGACTATATTTCTTAAATTGAATACAACATTAATCACAGAATCACAGAATCATCTAGGTTGGAAAGGACCTTGAAGACCATCTAGTCCAACTGTTAATCTAACAGGTCAGTCTGGAAATGACTCACCTCCTACACAGCCAGTGCATATGTAAGCTGAAGTCTTAGGAAAGGAAAAAGCTGATGGAAAGACAGAGCTAGTTCAATCATCCCTATAGTTCATACCAGTCTGGTAAGGAGAGACAAGTACAGAGAAAGACAAGAACAGAGAAAAAAACACAAAATAAGGCACAATGACAGGTTCCCTCTAATGGGAGTGACCTAGGAACCCAAACCTGAGACAGACCGAGCAACATCTTGAGGAACAAAGTACGAGATTTCATTTGAGCATCAAAGTTCATAGTGGCTAAAAGAATGGATCCTGGGAGTCATTTTTTGGTAAAGCAGAGATAAAACTAGATCCCAAGGTACAAGCCTTAAATGCTTACTGATCAAACCAAGGACTCCACTTTCCTGCCAGAGAAGCAGAGCAGCAGACCTATAAACTCCAGCATAATTTTGTCACTGTGGAAACCTATATTCTACCAGACGAGGCTTCCTGTTGAAATAAAGTAGCTGTCACATTCTTGGAGGCTCTGAAAGCAGAACCAAAGGCCTCTTCAGTGTGGAAGGGAGGACTGGGGAGGGGGAAGAGGAATCACTTTTTTGAAAAAAAAAAACAAAGCAAGAAAAGCAAACAGGAGTCCTTATTCCAAGTTCACTCACCTGCACTTTGGGAATGGAGAAGTGGACAACTCCCATTCCTTCTGCTTGTTTGGGAGACAAAGATGATACCAGTCAAAGAGTGCATGTCAGTATTGCATCATTGCCAGTGGCATGTGATACAACAGTGACTGTCCTTCTGCTCCAGTTCAGTCCAAGCCTTGTTTCAAGAAGGTGATGCATTGTCCATCAGGGAAATGATGCTGGAGGACATGAGGTGCCTTCCACTGGGAGTGATCTGGAGGGCTCTTCCCAAGAGGGAGAGAGCCAGAGGGATGGGGGCACGTGCATGAACCTGACAGCTGGTCCTGCTTGCAGGTTGGTGACAGGGCTGCCCAGGGTGCCAGTCTCTGCCTCTAGCCTGTGTTTTTGGGGACTGAGAAGCTTTGGCCATCAGCAGTGCCCAGAAGATCCTCATTGCACAGGACAGGGAGACGAGAAGGACAAGTTGCAACCTTCTCTGTGTCCTTCACCATAATTTGCAAACCTCAAGAGTTTTTCCTTTAAATTGCAACAATTTTTCCTCCCTTAATTTTGGTTTCCAGTGCCGAAAACAAGCTAGCCTGGGGCTGGCAGCAAGCATCGTGCCTTTTGGAGTAGCATGAGGAAAGTCTTTGTCCTGGCTCTGGAGGGCAGCCAGAGCCAAGGCTTCTGGATGGAAAGACATGCGCCTTGAGAAGGCAACATTTTGTCATATTTTCCTCCTTTTGGTTAGTGTATAATTTCACATCTCGGGTCACCCAGTGCAGACAATTAAAACGAAAATCCCACAAACACTGCAAAAAAGTTGCAGAAGGCCAGAAAAAAAAAAAAAATAATCACAAGGCTTATTTTCCAAAAATAAAATCTCTCTCAGAAAACATATCAAAACAGCCAGCACTCAGCACTGTGAATAAAATTATCAGACTCAATAAATATTTTATGCTCCCATTCTAATTGCCAAAAAAAAAGTTAATTTCTGAAGCAAAGTTTTTTTTCATCTTTATTTTTAAACCCTTAACATAATGACTGAATGCCTAATACGAAATTGATAAATTTTTAAAAGGTTTCTTTGAAAAAATTCAAAGCTGAACTTCAGCAGAAGACCACAGGGAAGTCTATAATCTTTAGTCGGACGCCTGGCACACCACCGCTCCGGCCGGTGCCAGCATTGCATTCTGACAGAACAAGTGTTGCATGAGATGTGAAGGATGACTCCGGTCTGCCGAAAAACCCTGGAGCAGGTGTTCCTCATCCTCATTTGCAATGGAGCATGGCCCCTGGCTCAGTGAGCTGGAGCAAATGCGCTGGCAGGACCCATCATGTACCTGCGTGCTGAGATGCACTAATGATAATGGATGCAGGCCTATTAACCACCCCATTTGTAATGGCACACAACGCTGATTGCTCGGGGAGTGAGTCAGCGGCTTTCCAAGAGGGAGCGGGGAATGCCGGGAACCCATGATCCTTTGTGCATCCCTTCTGCTCTGCTGGGTGTACAACTCTGTTAGTCTTTATTTAATAATACAAATGAATACACGATTTGCTACATGATTATACATGAAGATAAGTCACTCTGGGCAGCGCATCAGCCTTGTTGTCTTGGGCTGCAGATCAGCTCCGTTTCTGCATTTTTTTTTGCCGGGGTGGAAGGAGGTCCCTGGCTGGGCTTAATCTGAGAACCACCAACTCCAGGGCAGAAGTCAAGGGTCCGACAAGCACGCCTAAGCTTTGGGGTTTACAGAAAGCTTCTGCTTATCTTTGAGTGAATTTTTCAGCGCAGCTAGGGAAAAACGTGCTACTCAGCTTCTGCTCTTCATTGCCTCGCTTTCCTCAGGAAAGAAAATCCTCCAAGAATAACCTTTAAAAACACACACCCGGGCTGCATCACTGTTTGTGTTGTTCTTTGCTGCTCCGTTTTATATAAATGACTCTTGCTGAAAGCCTGTTCCCCCGGTTTGTGGAATAACAAGGCAATTCAGAAAGGACGCACTCATAAAAAGCAATCGTTAATAAATAGATCACATTACTTGTAGGCACTTGATTCCACAGCCGACTTAGTTAAATAGTCACTTTTGGGCTAGAATATTGCAATCGGCAAAATACACTGTAATTATTATTGTAAACTTAACTACTGGATTTGCCAGGTTCTTGGCAAAACCAAATAAGCTGCTTACGCTGTCTGCTTCACAGCAGCTCTGTTTTGATTTCTTTGCAAATTGTGTAAGAGGGCTCTTTTGTTACATTTTGCAAAATAGGCGATTTGGTTGCCAATTTAGTCTAACAGGCAAATGTCTCCAATTATTTTGCTTAATAAAGTGCTGCTTTTTGTGCGCAACAGACAACATATGAAAATAAATAAGAAAGATCAGATCTTACCTGAAGTTGTAACAGCCACTTTGTATAAGAATTGTTCCCATTGCAATGTTTCATATTCAAAGCTTTGTAAGCAGAAAAAAAGACAACTCGTGCACATAAATTCCTAGATAACTGCATCAAAATTGCCTGGCACATTCTGGTGCCTTTACATGACTTCAATAATGCAAACAACTGTAAATATGGCTTAAAAATTGATTTAATTAATTAGTTGAGCATCTTTGTAACTAAAAGCGCAAAGCAACTGAATCTGTCAGCCAGACTGGATTCGACATTTCTATTTTTTCCTGCTTTTCCCTTGGCAGTCAAAATTTTGAGTTTAAATGACTGTTCAGAAAAAAAAAAAAAAAAAAAAAAAAGAAAATTAATAGAAGAAAGGTGTATACACATGGTCTTACCATGGTCAGGTAAAGGCCACAAATGAATGTCTGTACAGACAAATGCAAGAGCAATCATATTATGGGAAATTGTGTCTGCTGGTGCATGATATATTCTATCTATAGAGGTACAGTTCACCAAGACTGAATGTGTGAAGAATGAAGAATGGAGACTTGGCCATTAAATGCAACATCCCAATATAAGCAATTAACCATATAATATTCTACTGTTCTGATTTTACCCTTGCTCAACTCATTGCTTTAAAGACCAGACTTAGCAACCCAATCCCCCACCCCCATATGCACACAAACCACTTTGCTGGCAGTCACATTGCAGTCATCAAAGGGGCTGGAATTTCTCTATATGTATTGTACAGTATATTTCAAAGGAATTTTTCTGCCATGCACAGTATATCAATACTCAATGTGGGAGTAATTTAACTTCTTAATTTATTGCAGCAGTAACAGCATTTTCAAACTGGTCATAAAATATTCTTGTACTCTTCTAATCTGGGTTTTCAATGTTCTATAATGGGAATTCTATGAATAATATTGGGAAGTGAGAGATATTTTATACGGTATCTCTAAGGGAACAGTGTTATTGCATAAAAGTTAGGTGACATGGGAGAGACTGATAGAGGTGGTGTTTAAAAAAAATTTACCCTTCAGGATTTGTCACATGAATAATAATGATTTAGTGGCATTTTTCCTTCCTAAAAATCAAATATACTGTAAGATAGGGTTACAAAAAGTATGGTCTAATTATGGATGGCTCTGAACCATACAGAGCAAACACAGCTAGTATCAGCTACCTAATGGCCATTGCAAACTATCCAACTACCCTCTCTAGTCCAGTTTTGAATATATTCTTACTATTTTTTTGTATCTTGCTATTATTAAGGCCCCAGCGAGATCAAGGCCCTGCTGTATTACATGCCTCATAAACAACAGCTACAGGGACCTGCTGGAAGGATTTGCATTCACCACTCACCACCCAGAGAGAGGAGTGGAGAGGAGAGCACCGCTGTCCTCCTTTCCCAGTCAGGGCTGGAGGTGGCTTTTCCCCAGACCCCAGGGAGGTTCTGCAGCGAGTCAGGCACCAAATCTGTCACATCTCAGCCCATGTTGCTTCTCTAGCAAGCAAGACGTTCTAAACACATGATGGAAAATTATAGATGTCTTTCCACGGGAGGTCTGTGTGGATGCTCAGAGATCCTGGCACCATGATACAGCAGCCAGTGCTGCAGCACTTCCAGCACTGCTAGCTTGGCTTCCCTGGAGATTATTTTTTGAATTTCCTTTCAAGGATATTTGTCCTCTGATACTCCCTAGAGGTCAACAACAGCCTGCCTATCACGTTTTTGATTGGCACATAATTTTGCCTTGGCTGCAAAGAGAACCTCGGCCCTCCTCTCAATCGATGCTCGGCCCCGAGCTTTCTTGCTTTGCAGAAACATCACAGTCCAGAGTGATGCCAGTTGCCATTGCCTCCTCACCCCACCGGTACCCACTGCTGAGACCTCCAGCCTCGGAGCAGCGCCCTGGGCTCCACCATCCTACACACCCCCACCCCAGTTTTTCTACGAACACTTCGTTTGCTTGCATTTTTGGAGCAGCAGGTTTCATGTTATTGTGCTTTCTGTTTTTTAGCACTCCTGGTGAAATTTATTGTTGTAAAGCGCCCTGAGCACACTGGCAGGGAAAGACAATTACCCAGCATTTCCAGTCTCGGAAAAGTGTAATTGTGATATATATGTGCACTACCTTCCAACACAGTCCTACGGCCTGAGTCTCATCTTTCCAATTCGAAACTGTTGCCTTGATGCACTCTGTCCAGTGCACCCTGCAGTCGGGGGCTGTGTCTGGGCTTCTGCACTTTGAAATAGCCTTACACATTCAGACACAAGTTACACACTTGGATTTGAATCACAATGTGCAACAGAGCAACAATTGTCATCAGTATCTCAACTCCTTATCGTATAATTATATTCACATAATTTAAATAAGAACTTACTCTGAACCGTGCCATTGGTGTACAATTAGAGGATGCTGGGCGTTTTTTGATGGAACTATTTTCCAAGGAAACAGCCACTGATTGAACCCAAAGCATTTCATGGAGCATCAAAAGCTCAACAACACATTCAACCAGTCCCTGCCCAGTTTCCCTGTGCCATAGCCTTCGGAGGGTCACACAAAAGGAGCCAAACCCAGCGAGCTGAGGCTGTCAGGGCAATCTACCATCCCAGGGTTGAGATGCAGCTCGGGCACATCCCTCAAAGCAAAATGAGGGGACTACATGCTTGGGCCAAGCCAGCTGAAGCAGATTTTTCTGGTCAGCCCCTCAGCAGCTTTTCTGGAATGTACTACGATCTCCAAAATCAGGGATGAACCAACAGCTCCCTCCCAGCTTACCCTGATGATGAAGGAAGCAATACATGGATCTTACTGGGGCACCAAGCCCAGGGAATGGGCATTTCCAGGACAGACTCTCACGCCATGTGTATTTCTAAGGTCTAAAAAGATCAATACTTGAAATACTGTCCAAATATACACCCTTTTTTTTTCCTCTTGTGTTTTTATTTACTGCCATTTGATCATTTATTCAGAAATAAAGCACACAGAATTAAACATGATTGCACAAGGGATTGCGTGGGACTGTCCGTGCTGGACTGGATCAAAGCTCCATCCATCTCAGCACCTGCCCCCACCTGCAGCCCAGAGTCAAGGGAGGGCTGCAAGAGCTAGAGCAAGGAGTAAAGTTTCCTATGGCTGTGCTCTCAGTTCCCAGAGATTTGAGTAACAAACAGGTCTGCCCTGATAACTTTTGGCCCACACTCCCAACTTTTAGTCCCCACGTTGCCTCATGCCCCTGTTCCCCGTGAGAAGACACCCCATAGCCTTGACTCTCTTTGTGGCCTTTTTCTATACCCAGATGGAAGGACTGCAGGTGTATATATTCCATATACTCTCTATATGAAAGTGCATGACAGGTTTATATACTAGCATTACAGTGCTTTTTTATCTTTCCTAATATTTCTTCTTATCATTTGCCTTATTTTCCTTTTGACACTGCTACTGAACACTAAACATACACAAGTACATGTATACAAATGCCCAAGACCAGGCACAACTATCCCTAAGCTAATATCTCCATTCCCTATAATCATTAATTATTTTACACAAGAAACGCCAAGCAGCTGGAAGCTTGGGAAGAACTGGTTATGAGCTGACTTGAGAAGGATACAAGATGGATGCAAAGAACAGGTGGCAGAAATTCCCCCTATTTTCACCATCACAGAGTTTCACATCAATTCAGTATTTTTTGCAAGACCTAAAGCACTCCTGCTGCTTGGTCTGAGACATGAAGGATCTCGTGTCTGCTTTTATGTGTGTTAGCCCTGCTGTATTCTCCTGACGGTGTAACACAGCTGGGCTTTAGTTACCTCTAAAGCTGACCAAAGACAGCAGGATTTCCAGCTTCATAAACATGGGTTTGTTCAAGTGCACACCCACAGATGTGTACACACACACGTATGGAAATTTTTCCCAAAAAAAAAAAGTTTCCAGGCAAAGAGAAGCCTCCAAGGTTAACAACAGTGCAGGTTAATTGACATTTTTTCAGTGTCACTGCTTATGCCTTCTGGTATGGATAAGGCTGAGAGGAATAATAATTTCCCTGCCCGGCTACCCATTTCCAGAGCTGCTGGTCAATGGCAAAACATCTGGAGCTCAGTGAGAGCTCCCTTCAAAAATTAAGAAAACTGTGGATTTCTAAGAGTTTCTTCAAACCTGAGATGTTTCAAAAAACATTTCAAGCTCAAATAAATTACTTTTTGGACAAAACCCCCCACTTTTTCAAGACAAAAACATTTTCCTGGAAAATGTCCAAGCTTTGTATTTGCCAAAATTTGAAGTTATGCTCCAGGGAGAATGGAGTACCTTTGGCACATCTGCTGAAACTAGAGGAACTGTGTCTCTGGCTATGGTGAAGGAGGAGGAATGTAGCAACTTAAGCCTCCTTTCTGGGGTCAGGAAGCACACAGAAGAAGTGATGAAAAACAGCCCAAAGCAAGAGGAAAGCGATTTAGTTTCTCTTCCGTGAGGCCGCCTCAGCAGCTCTGGGGGGGTGGAGAACGAAAAGAGAGGAAAGATAGAAAGAAAAATGAATGAACAAAAACTGAGGGTTTTTTGGTTGGATTATTATTTTTTTTTCCCCTTTCCCATCTGCAAAGGCTTTTGTAGAGATATCAAAATCAAGAAGAGAGAAATCGGATCAAAAAGACTGAGCAGATTCACTTATAGTAGAAAATACTGTTGGCACCTCTCCTTAGGTAGACCAAGAACCACACGATTCCTCGCTATTGTTAAAGGCGGATTTTCCTTGAAGTCCGGCTAATCCATTAAGGGAGCAGGCTAGCAGGGGCAATGGGCCAAGAGAAGCTCTGAAAAAGAAACTCGGAAAAATGCTGTGGTGCTGCTCTAAGGGTTGGTGTCTTATCCCGCCGCACAAGACAAAGGATTAGCGTGCTTATCTAGGAGCAGCAAGTGAGCCTCAGCAACGGCACTGCGGCACAAGCACTTATAGGCAGGTT
>NC_133937.1:39445820-39455820 GCF_031877795.1 Strix aluco | reverse complement strand
TGATTGTTATAGATCTCTTCTAACTGAAATTCTAACTTTAAATTGAAAGAGGGCAGATTCAGATTAAATAAAAGAAATTGTTTCCTGTGAATGTGGTGAGGCCCTGGCACAGGTTCCCCAGAGAAGCTGTGGCTGCCCCCTCCCTGGAAGGGTTCAAGGCCAGGTTGGACGGGGCTTTGGGCAACCTGGGCTAGTGGAAGGTGTCCCTGCCCGTGGCAGGGGGTTGGAACTGGACAGGCTTTAAGGTCCCTTCCAACCCAAACCATTCTATGATTCTGTTCTATTCTACTAAACTCTCTGGCCCTCACACCATGCGAGGACAGAGCTGTGCTCCCCCAGCAAGGGGATACCCTGTTTCTTCTCCACACCCTTCTTTGGGCACTCAGGGCGCAGTGTCTATAGCTTGTTTTTGTGCAACTCTCATGACACCTGAAATGCATCGGAGGTCATTGTGGGGGACACAGCCGAGCTGCTGACACCACACCGTGACAAATGGAGAGGCTGGGGAACCCGAGATGCAGGTGAGGACTAAGCCGCACCCGCGGCTGTGTTGTGGAGCCGCCTCTCTCCGAGCGATGGCAGGTAGCGGTACCCGCCGGCGCTGCGGCGGAGAGTGCCAGGACTAATGACAAGCTGTTGTAATGCTGCTCCTGCAGCAGCGGGCAAAGATTAGGAGCCTGTCAGAAGGCATCACTGGTGGTTTGGGGAGCGCTTTCTGAAGTCAGTCTGAATTAATAAATAAAGACAAGCTTCCTCTTACAGCTCTTTTATGATGGGGATGGGTCTGCATGAAAATCAGCCAAAAAGGGAACAAGTTTGGATTATTAATGGTCACTTTTGTTTAACAAATGTTTTTTGTATAACCACCTTGTGCATCCTGGGAAGGGAGGATGTTCAATTATTAAACTGAGTATTACATCCTTTCTTTCTTTCATTTGTTTTCCCAAACTAAACAGATTGTAAACAGAAACTCACCTTTCCTAGGTTTTTTATTTTGGTTTTGTACTAATGGGTAGCACGCCCATGCTGATTAAAATACTGCAACTGTCTGAGCTCTGTCACAGTGGATTGCCCTTTTTCCTCCCCAGAAATATGTTTTTTTCAACTAATTATATAGAATTTACACATGCCTTTGGACAATCAAAGTTTAATTAATATAAAATTATATCCATGAGAAAAAAAAACCAAACAAACAACAACCCACACCGAAATTTGGCTTAAACCAACAGAGGACTAGCAGTCTCTGCAAATCATCCAGGTAAATTAGAAAGTATTGTGTTATACTTCCACATCTCCCCATTGGTGCAGTTCTTACTGAATTATATATGGCTGAAAACAAGATATCTATTTAGTCACCTTTGCAAGAGTGCACTACTGAAACTGATAAGTGTCAAATTGAAATTAAAAATAAGTGGTTCTTCAAGAGATTTTCCTGAGAGCCCAACAGGGCTCTTAAGCTCCAGACCAGAAGCTGGTTGAGTTAGAAGATTGCCCAAGTCAAGAAACTGAGAATAGGGGCAAGAAAACTTGAGAGAGAGACAGGGCAGAGCTGCTGGTGCCTTCAGGAGAGGATGTTCTAACTTTGGGCTCTCCAGGCACTCACAAATAATAAAACAACTGCTATTCTCTAGCTGTCATAATAATGAAGAAAACCTTGAAAACATGACCCAAATGTAACCAATGTGGTGATGTCTGCTTGTGTTTGTCAACAGCCCAAAGTGATGCACGATGACAGGTTGGGTGCTAACTCAGGGATCATACTTTAAATGTCACAGTTGCTACCTACTTCTCTGCTCATCAAAGCACATAGGAGAGGGAATAAACCTGCATTATGGAAAGCTAAAGCCACATTTCCCACACCATACGTACAGGGCAAACTACCCAGCACAGGGATGGAAGATGCAACCTTGGGAAGTCAGGTCTTGATTGCACAGGATGCTCCTAAAGTCACATAAGCTAATGTTGGAGATGAATTATCAGAAAATACTTCCCAACTTTATGAATATATCAACATCAGTCATTCATCTCTCAAGGCAGGCCACGCTTCCCTACAGGAGCATGACTTCACCCAAAACTTCTGCTGTATCCTTTTTTTTTGCCATCATTCCCTTAAAGCACAGGCCAGCTGCACACCTCAGATTTACCTGCCGGAGAAGTGTGTTTCCTTCGGCTGGTGCAGGGTGCTTGCTGTTTTGAGAGTCTCTTCAGCACAGCTGAGTACTCTTTCACTTAGATAATTAATTTGAAATTAAATATTAAATATTAATAAATATAGCTCAGGTAATAAATTGCATATACTAATTTAATTAAAAATAGATTATAGCATATTTTACAAATGGGACATTTTTGTAAGGAAATATAATGGACTTGTTATGTTTCTGCTTTATCCTAAGAACAAGCAAGCTTCTTGTGCATTTAGTCCTTATTGTGTCTCATTAAATTTTTAAAAACAGCTATTTTAATTGTCAAGTATGTGACAGAATGCTAGAGAAACCTGACACTTAAGTTTCAGTTTTACAAAATGCATTTTTAATGAAGACTTTTGCATCTTATTTTATTATCTATAATTGTCTTGATGAAAAAAATGGGGAAAATAATGGAAAAAAATCAAATACAACAAAATTTGCATACCTGGGCAAAGAATCTAGGTAAATTAAGTGATTCTTCTGAGATATCCTGGACAGCATCTGGGCTTTGTTGTGCCAAGCACTGAATACACCTGGGCAGTCTGTTCAGCAAAAACCACAACTAGTGCTTAAAGTCATAAGACTTCAGTGGAGACCTTCCCATGATGGGGTTAGTGGGCACCAGTCCTGAAAAACTCAAGACAGGGAATGGCTTTAAACAAAAGAAGAGACCAAGTAATGCAATTTTCACAGCAGGACTGAGAGTCATGGTGAACATGAACTGAAATGTGCTTCCCAAGTGCCGTGTTCAGTACAAAACAGGTGCAAAAGGGATGATCTCTACGATGTACCCATGGCGAACAGCCCCGTGGCAGAACAATGCTGCCTGCTCCTCTGCCTGCCCTGGTGAGAGAGTTTTCTCCTCCAGGAAGGGGATGGGCATGGTAAAAAGCACAGGAGGGTGGAAAGTGCTTTGGAGATGGGTTTAGTTCAAGAAGCCAATTTTCCACAGCAGAAAAGTGGACTTTCCCCCCTTGCAGCAGCTATTCCCAGGCACCTGGGAGCAGCACAATCCACACCAAAGAGGAGAGAGAGTGGCAAAGGGAGCATCAGACAGTCAGAAACTGCTGTAAGTGGGCAGAAGGGATAAAGCAAAGTAGCACAATGACTTGACATTCGCGACTGCACAAAACAAGCATAATTTATACACTGAGGGGTGGAACTGGCCTTGTAACGGGAAAAGCAATTAGCAGAAGTATGCAGAGGGAGGCGGAGGCCCGCTTTATATTACAGCCCTACTGTCACTCGCCTTCCTTGCTTATATACTGCTTCTGGCAAGGCTGGCCTGATGAAAAAGGGATGTGCTGACAGTGGCGTGTGAGCTGGGGTGCTTAAAGTTGAGGCATTGAGTTTTCTTTATTCATTTTCTTTTACAAGGCTTGCTTTGCTGTTAACTGTTTCAGATTAGTCCATCTATGATCAGATGTTTCCGAATTGTTAAAAGTGGCCACAAATTGGTTAGTGGGGGGTTTTCCCCCTCAATACAAGAACATCTACTGGATGAATTCTCTCTGGGAAAGCCAGATCTACTTGCCTTTCTTAACAGTACAAAAACTGTGTGCCTTTTATTCTTCTTTTTCATAAGGAAATGCCTCTACATGAGCAAGAGTTTCTATGCTCTTTTTCCCTAGTTTATAAAGCTGAATGGAGTTTAACCAGGCAGAGGGAAAATGTGCATAACTGTAGAGACAACATACTTTTGGAGGGAAAGAGTTTGCACATCACACCATCGCCAAGGGAAATACAATTGATTCACTAACAAGTTAAATGGATTTTATGTACCTATTCCATGTGTTAAATACCTGGCAACCCACGAGGACACTTCTCCTCCTTAAGGGAGGGAGAGTAACACCCTAAAGAAGGGCACAAACACACCTACAAATATTTTATAGTGTTTTAATGTGAAATACATGTTGTTCTAAGTTAACCACAGGCCACTAATATCAACAGAGAACCTGTTGTCCTTCCCCTCGTTCCTTCTTTCCCTCCCTTCATCTCTCCTTTTCTCCATTACCTGTGCCCTGCAGCACCGAGGTCCATGCTCCTGACACGTTACCGGTGTTTGAACTTTATAGATCAAAAACAGGTCAAGGATTTCTACTTACACGGAAAGCTTGGTAGAGAAGATGTCATGTCACACCACTGACAATGACAAAAACCTCACCTTACTATTCAGTATCCAGATAATCACAGTAAAATGCTGAGATTTATATACACATTGTAACAGAAGCTCCTTTCCAGTTTGAAACCTGGTAAGCTTTCCCATCATCTGCATTTGCTCTAGGTTCAGGTTGCCAGTGCTAGAAGACCCCCTGTCTGCAAACTTCTCAGCAGGAACCGAGTCAGCACATTGCTGAAATGTTTTACAGCCCTCCTGCACATAGAGATGGTGGCGTTCGAAAGGCAAATCCCAGAAATGGCCAGCGATGGAGGGAGGGATTTATGACTGTTGCACGGTCACTGGAAAGGCTAGGAAGTTCATCTCTTATCTCCAGGTTTCCACTCTGAGGGGTTTCTAAAGCAAGAGGTTATGCCCAGAATTCACCAACCCACCTTTATCATGCACAAAAGAAAACAAGTTTACTGAAAATTTTCCACTGACTGAATTATACTGTAATCTAGGTTATGGTGGAAATAGTTCATTCCAATGCACAATCAACAGCTGCAAAGAGCAAACAGGCAATGAGAAAGGAAAGGACCCCTGTCCTGACATTTCTGTTTTTTCCTCATCGTAAGATGCTTCTGTGAAGGAGCACCACCAGGTCTCTTCTCCCACATTCCAGACACAACATTTACACCTTAACATTCCACTTCCACTATTCTATGAAAAGATTTTTTGAGTCTTATAGTCAGACATTTCTGACTACACTTGCATCATGTTTGTCCTTCTACCAGTTTCCAAATAAAACAAGAGGTAGAGTTGCCCTGAAGCATCTTCTGAAACCTGGTATACAGATACCCCAGGAAGTCAGGGAGAACAAACACCCAAAGCTGTTTGCAGTACCTTCCTTTTCCTAAGAATCACCATTTCCAAGAGAGTCCTTCATACTTATAAGCATCTGTAAACATTTGCACCTTGTAACCAAACCCCTCAAAAACAGATTCACCACTCTGTTTGATTTCTACCTCTAACCATGCATTTTGCTTAAGCTCTGGTCACATGCCAGCACCCATCTGTGTAAATATGCAATTTTTCTAGCTGAATTGCACATCCACAGCCACGACTCAACCATAGAAAGATCATGTAAATAATGGAAGCTGACAGCATAAGTAATTTTTTTCATGTATCAGACGCCATGGTTGACTGCTGAACTGTGAGATCTGCTGTTTTTAGACTGTGCTAAGTTCTCCCCTTTCACCCCTGAAGATTTGAGACTAAAGGATGAATCTTGAATCACATGCTTCAAATCTTTTTCTTCTCACACAGCTCAGTCAACACTTGTTCACATCCTACGACCTTTTCCTACAGTGAGCTGCATCTTTCTTCTACCTTTCAAGGCCACTTATTAAAACGGTAACTGGTGCAACTGGAAACACATGAAGTGACCATCACAAATCACATGCCTCCCTGGTGTATTAATGGAGGGGGCAGTTGAGAAGTCACTAAGCCCTAAAAGACTGAGTTAGGGAAAGCAGTGTGGAGCTTTTAGTATTTCTGTTTTCTAATGCTCTCATTAAGTCAAGAAATCTGTCTTGCAAATATGAGAAATTAAACATGGAGAGTCCATATGCAAGGAGAAGCACAGTGCTTAAAAGAAAGCACCAGGTCTATAACACAATGGCCTGTGTAATTGGTTCTTTTGAAGTTTCTAATCACTTTTGGTAAGATCAAGTGGAAGTGACAAGTGAGGCTATCGGAACAGTGACTCCGTACAATGGTGGCACATGGGACTCGAACCAGTTTGTGTGGTAATCGTTAATTGTTTGAGGGCTTCTTTTAAGCGCAAAACATATCTGAAGAGTTACTATTTAAAAAAAAATCCTCCCAGCATAAATTATGTGGTCAGTATTTCAGATCTCATACAAATCATTTGCCTGTGAAAATGTTATCAAAATATGAGCTATCCCTTTCAAATATATTTTAAACAATGTTAATGTATTTTCACATGTCATCAGTTGACAGCTCCACCATCGTCGCTCGTCAGCCACCAGGGAAATTTGCATGCATTTGAATTCACCCTGCCAAGCACAGGCAGCCCAGACTGACAGCCCATTTAACTAGGTGATAAGTTAATCTGTACAACATTTGATAGATTTCTGTCTTTTACCTAAGCCATAGTTTGTGAAAATGATTCAGCGACAGGATTTGCAAACCGGTCGTGTCTCTGTGTTCGGTCTCAGTGGGAGGCGTTATATTTCTTCATGTATAATGCTGATCTCCACCCAAGCTGGCCACATCAAGCTAAAGTAAATACCATCCCAAAACCACCAGGATTCAGTTTCCAGTCTTTTACTTCCACAAATGCAACTTTCCAGCTAAAGCTCAGGTTAATGATGGAATAGGAGAAGATTTTACAAGGATGGCTAATGATCTGGATCTACCACCTCTTCACACCTGCCCGTTCCTGCCATTTTTCAGGGTCCTCATGCAGTGTGGCACACACATCAGTTTGTATCAGAGCCCAGGCCAGCTTCATCGTGTCACATGGCTCAACACAACCTGATGTGGTCATTGCACATCACAACACTTAAAATTCAAGCAAAAGATAACGTTTGTCAAAAGTCACCCACAGAACCCCAAATATGCACATCCCTCTGGTGCCTCCAGTAACATAAGTTATCATCAAACAGCTAGACATCACTAGGTTTTAAACACGCCCTTTGCATTGCTAGAATTTTTCATTAAAAAAATCCCCTACCTCCAACAGCAATTTATGTTTCCTTGCAGTAACTAGGATTACTGAAATATCTGTGATATTAATTTGCAAGGCCATCTAAACAGGGGTCTCAAAGCTTCTGATGGGGTTGTATATTTAACCACAACAAAATGCAGAGGGCATTTTGATGTTTGGAAATGCCCAGAAGGAGATTTCTATTTACTTTCTCTTATACAGTACATTACCAAAGCCAGGCGACTCAGTAGTCAGCAAGCCATTATTTATTTATTCAAAACATCTTTCATTTCCTGAGATGCAGTATGTTATTTACAGGGCACATACTGTCATTACATGAAGTAAATATCAACAGGCAGATTAAAATCAGGATACTTCACCCATAATGATATATTCGGATAATGACCATTTTTAAAGAGTTGCTAAAATGTAAGTAAATATCTCACTGATATCAGTAGCAAATGCTCTGAAAGGGTAGTTGGGAAAACAGAGATGCTACCATGGGCAGACAAGTTTGGTGAATTAAATTTCATGTATAGAGCCTCTATGCCAAATTTGCTGAAGATGGAGAGCTACAAAAAGCTTCGGAAACAGAAGAGATTAATGTGTGCTGAGCACATTCAGATGCAATTTCAAATAAAAGTAACAGATTTGCAGCATTTTTCTCATCAAGGCAGAGGCGCAGGCTTAAAATATTAATTAACTAGAACTCAAGTATATGTAAAGCTTGAAAGCAGATGCCAAGAAACTAAATATATTGAACCTAAAGGTAGGCTAAAGTGGAAATACCCATGGGCAAGTTCCAGTGTAGAAATGTAGGTCAGGAGCCTACTTCTCAAAATGCATCATCTGTAATGTTCCCTATTTAACGTATGGACTATTAGTTTAAGAGATGATGGGATTTTATACATCTTTTATGTATATAAAACCTTGATGTAAGCAACCAAAGTTGTCTGTTCTTGTGGTGCACACCTATAGCTTGCTCACAAGGCAGAAGGTAGACATTGGAAGGGCACAGGAGCAACCTATGAATTCATGTAGTACAACAACAAAGAGACATTTAGCACAGTTGTGGTGGTAATTGTGACAAATTTAGAAAATTTGCCAATTTCAGAGGCCCCTTAAAATCACATGTGAGCACCATGAACAAGGCTGGGCAGAGTCAGGCCTGGAGCTGTGGGAACACCTTCACGGTACACCAGGAGAGACAAATGTCTTAAAGAAAACCAACTCCTCTTTACTGGACTTTTAGAAGCAGATGGCAGGAGAAGGAAACCTACATTAGTAGTAGTAGTAGTAGTAGTAGTACCACCACTACTGCTTCTACTTTAGGAGCAATAAGCAGGTCCTGGGCTGCTCTAAAGTAGACACACTGAAGTCTGTGGAGCATCCTAGGAATGTTGTGTGGGTCCACCACTGGTGTTACTGGCCTGAAACACAACAAATCTGAGCCCTCCTAGACTTCAAGAGCGATGCTGGGAAACCTGATTCATGTACCTGAGCCTTAGTTTCTCTTCCTCAAAATGGAGATAGGAATCCTTGATTTCTCCTACTTTTGTGTCTTTTAGCTCTGAAGGTTCATATAGATATGCAAGACCTGGTACAAGGAGACCCAGATGCTGCTTTAATAAAAATAATTTAGCATGAAATAAATAGCCATGATATTAGGGGTGTGAAAAGCCAAGAGGAGAGTTAATAGGAAGATAGGAGGTGGTGTGATGGGTAATGAGGTGCCTACAGAGGAGGGAATAGGAGCAGGGGAGGGGACAAAGGGTTTCTGCCCGGAGCAGGGCTTGGTGCCTGGGAGGGAGACAGAGGGTGCAGCAGGGCTACGGCCGAGGGCTGGGGGCGACGGGGAGGTGCTGGCTTAATTCTGAGCTGCTTTTCAGGGGTTAGGATTCACTGGGAAGTTTCATTAACATTTCTTTGTCCTGGGAAAACTCTTGGCACTGGATGCACATACCATTAACAGCACAAATAGCAGCAGGACCAGTGGCGGCATTGAGCTGCTCCTCCATTCACTCCCACGTACACTTCAGACAATACAGTCAGCTGAGGACAAAGCAGAGAGCCATCGGACCCACACTAGCAGTGGAGGCTGCCTCTTGCCTTTTATTCTTCACTGTATATGACACAGAGTGAGAAATCAAAATCACAACTCCTCAAAGAAATCCACTGAACATTTTATTCAACATGAGGCTCTATTACTGCCAACTGCAAATCAAGAATTAGGTTTTTTACTAGTTTTCTTATTTAACAAATTATTTCTTTACTATAATGATCAATTTATCAGCATTTTGGTCCCACGGTATGTACTCACACCGGAGACTGTATGGGCATAGTCCATGTTTTCTGCACCCAGTATACCATCTTGAGGCACAGATTTGTCTATTCTGCAGCAAGTGTTGCAACATTAAACACCATAATTGTAATCTGCTGGCCACAAGACCAGACTTTCCCCTTCTGTGTTGACCAGGGGTCAACACTGATGTGCAACACTTCATCCAAAGTGTCTGGCAGCAACTACTGCAGGCAAAATAAAATTCCACTCTGCAGGATTTCAGCCAGGACAGAGAAAAGAAAAAAAAAAAAAAAAAAAAAAAGCAAAAAAAAAAAAAAGCATGCCACTTTGTGTGAAAAATATGAAGGCTGTTTTCAGAGAATTAAGACTTCACTCCTCTCAGTTCTTTGAAAGAAAGCAAAATAGTTCCAAATACTTTTCTTATTTCTCTAACCCTATTAAAAGCAACCACAATATAAATCTAACATGTATATGCACACACAATTGATATTTAGAATATTTTTCAAATAAATATCTTGAAATTTAGAGAAAAAGAGGGAAAAAAGAAGAAGGAAAGGAAGAGGAAAGAAAGAGGAAAGAAAGAAGAGGGAAAGAGGAAAGAAAGAGAGAAAGAGAAAGAGAAAGAGAAAGAGAAAGAGAAAGAGAAAGAGAAAGAGAAAGAGAAAGAGAAAGAGAAAGAA